>NC_133130.1:26412850-26716183 GCF_048418815.1 Hemitrygon akajei
TGAGGAGCATTGCATCGATAGTAACCTGTCGCTGAAACTGCTTCTCTGTCTCTGGATGGTGCTATGTAGAGGATGTTCAGAGTTTTCCATAATTGACCGTAGCCTACTCAGCGCCCTTCGCTCAGCTACCGATGTTAAACTCTCCAGTACTTTGCCCACGACAGAGCCCGCCTTCCTTACCAGCTTATTAAGACGTGAGGCATCCCTCTTCTTAATGCTTCCTCCCCAACACGCCACCACAAAGAAGAGGGTGCTCTCCACAACTGACCTATAGAACATCTTCAGCATCTCACTACAGACATTGAATGACGCCAACCTTCTAAGGAAGTACAGTCGACTCTGTGCCTTCCTGCACAAGGCATCCGTGTTGGCAGTCCAGTCTAGCTTCTCGTCTAACTGTACTCCCAGATACTTGTAGTATCTGTAATTTAACTGTAGTATCTGTAGTTTGTAATATGAAAGTACGCTAGCTACTAATATTAAAGAGGATACCAAAATTTTCTTCAGATACATAAAGTGTAAAGGAGAGGTGAGAGTGGATATCAAAACGATGCTGGGAGATTGTCATAGGGGACAACAAAATGGCAGATGAAATGAATACCGTAAATTCTGGTGTATGAGCCGAGAATCTGGCCCAAAATTTTTGTCCTAAAATTAGGGGGTTGGCTTATACAGGGGGTGCCAACTTTGGAAAAACAAATACATGGAAGACAGGTCGTACTTATTGGCTGTTTTTGAGTCAAATTGGTTCTACTATCGACGCATGAATTCTTTGGTTTATTTAAACTCACGTCTAATGGCTGGAGCACCGATGTCAAACCACCAGGGATGACTGCAATGTCCGTATTTTCAACTTTCAGTGCTGCTTTTGTCTCACCTGACAAGTGCGCTTTGAACATGTCCCAGACAAGTAGCGACTTTTCCTTCCTGACACCTTCGGGACACCTCACGCCACACCTCTTTAATGCACTTCAAGCAACTCGCTTCGTCCATCCAGCAGAGTTCTTGAACATAAACACCCTGCAGGAATTTTCTGAGCAATCTTTGTTTTTTGTCTCAACACAAGATTGTGTCTACTCATAAATCAGGTGCACCAACTTCGCGTAGCTTTGAAATTTTTGCTGACCTCACGGTGTTTTTCAGCCCATTTCAACATTTGAACTCGAAGCATTTCTCTGGTAACAATGTATCCAGACGATCGCTGGTGATTCACCCACTCTAAAACTTTTTCTTCCAGTTCTGGCCACTGGCATGTTTTCTTGCAGTTTGCACATTTCGGCTTTGGCATTTCCCTCAGCGTGTCCTCTGCCTTGCTCCACTCTCTCACTCTCTCTCGTTTACACTAAACTTCTTAGCAGTTGCAGAATTATTCGTTCCTTTAGCAAAATCAACAACCTTCAGCTTGAAGCCAGCATCATATCGCATTTATTTCAAACTTTTGTACATGGTGGTCGCAAACTCAATACTGAGTACATGTACTGATCCCGCCGCCCCAAGTTATGTTTTAACGAGATTATGATGGGCGCCAAATGGTTTCACGGGGGTTACATTTCAGAGAATTCTTTTCCATTAGAAACCTAATCCAAAATTTCTCTCCTGATTTATTTATTAAGAATTTGCCTATAATGAACTACAATGTGTAGGCCTGTTTTCTTAGCAGGTACTGGCTCACAGAATTTCCAGGTCCAGATCCGGCAAATCTGAGTACCGCCATGTAAGATCTTGTGATCTTTTCTGGTTAAATCAAAAACGTCTACAAAAGGGGTCAGCTTATACAAAGGTAACATGAAAAAGTCACTTTTTTTAACCCTGAAAATGGGGGGGGGGGGGGTCAGCTTATACTCCGGAACATACGGTAAGTATTTTGCATCTGTCATCACTGTGGAAGACAATAGCAGTACGGTGGAAGTTCCAAATGTCAGGGGTGATGAAATGTGTGCAGTTACCATAACTAGAGAGAAGGTTCTCGAAAAACTGAAAGGTCTGAAGGTAGGTAAGTCACCTGGACTAAATGGTGTACCCCAGAGTTTTGAAAGAAGTGGCTGAAGAGATCGTGGAGGCTTCATTAATGATCTTTTAAGAATTACTAGATTGTAGAATAGTTCTGGAAGAATGGAAAATTGCAAATGTCACTCCACGCTTCAAAAAGGGAGAGGCAAAAAAAAGGAAATGAGAGGCCAATTAGTGTGACCCCAGTGGTTGGGAAGATGCTGGAATCGATTATTAAAGATGAGGTCTCAGGGTACTTGGAGGTACATGATAAAAATAGACTGCAGTTGGCATGGTTTCTTCAAGGGAAAATCTTGCCTGACAAATCTGTTGGAATTCTTTGAAGAGATAACAAGCAGGATAGACAATGGAGAATCAGTTGATGTTGTGTACTTGGATTTTCAGAAGGCTTTTGACAAGGAGCTACACAAAACTGCTTAACAAGGTATGATCCCATGGTGTTACCGGAAAGATTGTAGCATGGATAAAGCAGTGGCTGAGTGGCAGGAGGCAAAGAGTGGGAATAAAGGTCACCTATCTAACTGGCTGCTAGTGACTAGTGGTGTTCCACAGGTGTCTGTGTTGGGACCAATTCCTTTTACATTATATGTCAATGATTTGGATGACAGAATTGATGGCTTTGTTGCAAACCTTGCAGACAAAATTAAGATAGGTGGAGGGCCAGGTAGTTTTGAGGAAGAAGAGAGGCTGCAGAAGGGAATTAAGAGATTGGGCAAAGAAATGGCAGATGGAATACAGTATTGGGAAGTGTATGGTCATACAGTTTAGTAGAAGAAATGAAAGGGGTGACTATTTTCTAAGTAGAGAGAAAAAACAAAACAAACGGGGGCGCAAAAAGACGGGAGTTCTTGTGCAGGATTCCCTCAACAAGGATGTAACGTTGAGGCTTTATAAAGCACTGGTGAGCCCTCACTTGGAGTATTGAGAGCAGTTTTGGGCCCCTTTGTCTTTGAAAGGGTGTACTGAAAATGGAGAGGTTTCAAAGGGGGGTTCACAAAAATGAATGCAGGATTGAATGCCTTGTCATATGAAGAATATTTGATGGCTCTGGGCCTGTATTCAATGGAATTCAGAAAAGTGAGGGGTGACCTCATTGAAACCTATTGAATGGAGAAAGAGCCTTGATAGAGTAGAGTGGATGTGGAGAAGATGTTTCCTAGGGTGGGAGTGTCTATAACCAGAGGATTACACCCCTCAGAACAGAGGGGCTTCCTTTTAGAACAGAGATGAGGAGGGATTTCTTTTGCCAACGAGTGGTGAATCTGTGGAATTCTTTGCCACAGCAGCTGTGGAGGCAAAGCCTTTATGAATATTTAAGGCAGAGGTTGGTAGATTCCTGATTGTTTAGGGCATGAAGGGATATGGGGAGAAGGCAGGAGATTGGGAATGAGAGGTACATTAGATCATCCATGATGAAATGGCAGAGTAGTCTTAACTTACAGTATTTTCTAAGCAATACTTTACACAGTCTTTACAGGCAAGGATATGTTTTTCTCCCCTTGCCACTCTTCCATACATACCTTTATTGTGCAAGGCCTAGAGATTGTGGAGCCATGAACCTCATCCCCAATTGCAGCCAATGACTTCTGCAGCTCACTCAGAAATACTCTTACAAATACCATTCTTCTCTGATGACTAAGTTTAGAAGGATGGCCTGACCTAGGGAGTATGGCTGTGGTTTCAATTTTTTTCCACTCTTTCACAATGGCCTGCACTGAGTTCCAAGGTATGTTCAGTGCTTTTGTGCCCTTTCCCAGATTTGAGCTTCTCTATTAACAATTCTCTGACTTGGCTTGAATGCTCTTTTCTCTTCATTTTGTTTTAGTATGTTGAAAATCTACCATATTGTTGGACCTTAGTGAGAGAGAAAAAACTTGTTCACATGATCATCCAATTTTCTACATCAACAAATTGGGCGGAGTTGGTAAGATAATGTACAGTACTGCACCAAGGAAAGTTAGCATAGTATTCACAAAAGGGGTAAAAACTTTCAGCCTCACAATTTTGGTTTTTAATTTTTAGTAAATTGTTGACAGGTTTTGGAATTTTTTGTTTGATTTGACTTGATGCACGATGTTCTGTAGATTAGCTTAAAGATACTACTTCAATGTCCAGTTGAAGTCAGAAGTTTACATACACTTTAGCCAAATACATTTAAACTCAGTTTTTCACAATTCCTGACATTTAATCCTAGAAAACATTCCCTGCCTTAGGTCAGTTAGGATCACTATTTTAAGAATGCTGTGGCAAAATTGCTTAAGGACAACAAAGTCAAGGCATTGGAGTGGCCATCACAAAGCCCTGACCTCAATCCGATAGAAAATTTGTGGGCAGAACTGAAAAAGCGTGTGCGAGCAAGGAGGCTTACAAACCTGACTCAGTTACATCAGTTCTGTCTGGAGGAATGGAACAAAATTCCAGCAACTTACTGTGAGAAGCTTGTGGAAGGCTACTCAAAATGTTTGACCCAAGTTAAACAATTTAAAGGCAATGCTACCAAATACTAACAAAGTGTATGTAAACTTCTGACCCACTGGGAAAGTGATGAAAGAAATAAAAGCTGAAATAAATAATTCTCTCTATTATTATTCTGACATTTCGCATTCTTAAAATAAAGTAGTGATCCTAACTAACCTAAGACAGGGAATGTTTTCTAGGATTAAATGTCAGGAATTGTAAAAAACTGAGTTTAAATGAACTTGGCTAAAGTGTATGTAAACTTCTGACTTCAACTGTACATAGGAAAATTAGTTAAATGTGAAAATAGTTGTGAGAGCTGAATACTGTTTCTCAAGACATTGTTTTTAACCACAAACAGACACATGAATGAGGAATCTGAGCAGAGTGATCAGTCAGTGACGTAAAACCCTATAAGACATTGTTTCCTCATTTCCTATCTTGGAGATGCCAAGACCAGTCACACCAACCTGTTAAGCTACAGAAGCTTAGAACAATAAAATGAATTAATTTGTCAACATAAGAGCTTAGTTGGCGAAGACAACATTCATTGCCCAAATACTACCTGCCCCCAAGAAGATGCTGGCATTTTATTCAAGTGCACTGTCAGGTAGTGATACTCCGACAATGCTTTTGAGTAAGGAAGTCAGGGATTCGGATCCAGTGACAATGAAGAAACTAGAGTGTTGTTGAAGTTGTTCTCATCCAGATAAATCAGTAGTATTCCATCATCAACCCAGACCTGTGTCTTGTATATAGTAGAAAGACTTTGGATTATTTATCAAATGAGTTATATGCTTCTGATACCCAGCTTCCAACTTAGTCTTGTAATCACAATACTTAGATAGCTGGTTAACCTTCTGGTTAATGACTCCCAGTTTACTGATGATGGAGGAATCAGTGATGTAATGTCATTGAATGCCATTGGTAAATGGCTAGGCTCTGTAATGTTATACATGGCCATTGCCGAACAAGAGTCTTTCATGATCGTGACATCTGAGCAGACACCAAAATGTTAGTGTACAAAGCAGTGATAATCCCAATGCTCCTGTATGCATCAGAAACCTGGACAACATCTGAAGGCACTTGAAAAGTTCCATCAATGCTGCCTTCGAAACATCTTAAATATCAGCTGGGAATATAGAAGAACCAACGTCAGCGTGCTAAATGAAGCAAAAACAACAAGCATTGAAGCCTACGCTATCAAGAACCAACTAAGATGGAGCGGTCATGTTGTTCAGATGAAAGACGAATGTCTGCCGAAACAAATCTTCTACTCCCAGCTTAAAGAAGGCAAACGTAAAAGAGGAGGACAACAGAAGAGACTCAAAGACATCTTAAAAGCCAACATGAAGAAATGTAACATCGACATCAACAATTGGGAAACCAAAGCCAAGGACAGGAAACTCTGGCAAGCCATCATCCGAGAAGGAACAGCAACTTTCGAAGCCAACAGATGTGCAGAATTAGAAGAAAAGAGAAGAAAATGGAAAGAGAGGCAGCAACAACCAAAGCCCGATCTGCCATCTGGAACTACCTGTCCTGAATGCGGAAGGACTTTCAAAGCCAAGACTGGACTCATAAGCCACTTGAGAACCCATAAACAGATCAACAGAATGGAAGACCATCATCCTCAACCTCGAGGAATTGCCACAACAGATTGCTTTACAATTTTGTGGCATTACTGTTACTTGCCATTTCTCAGCCCTGATGAGTTGGAGAGGATTGCTTCATTTACTGAGCAGTTGCAGATGAAAGCAAATATAGTGCAATCATCAGCAAACAGCCCTCAATTCTGTCTTTATTATAGGGTGGGTGTCTTTAATCCAGCAGCTGAACATAACTGGGCCTAAGACACTACCATAAGGAATTCCAGCAGTGATGTGCTGGGCCTGGGTGTTGTAACTCCAATAACAGCATTATCTTCCTTTGCCCCGTGCATGACTCCAGTCACGTTTTCCCTTTAACACCCACTATGCTTAGCCTTACTCGGACTCTTTGACACACATTCAATAAAATGCTGCTGTAAAATAAAAGACAGTGACTTGCAGCTCAGCCCTGAAATTCATCTCTTTGGTTCAATGTCTGGATCAAATCTGTGATGAGATTTAGAAGTAAAATCCAGACTCGGCATCGGTAAGCAGAACACTGTACAGTAAGTGCTGGTTAATACCATCAATGACACTTTGCATCATTTCACTGATGTCTGGAAGTGGGCAAATCAGGGCTGAGAAATGGCAAGCAACAGTCATGCCACAAAATTGTAAAGCAATGGCCAGATACAACATGACAGAGTAATTAGTTAGGCTGTTCTTGTCCAACTTTTTACATGATCATACCAAGGAAATTTTCCACGTTCTTGGTTAGATGCCAGTGCTTTAATTGTGCTCGAGATGTGCAGCTAGTTCTGGAGAATAACTGCAATATTGCAGGTAGCATGTTGTCCAATCCCATAGCCAGTACTTTCAGCCACTCATTCACATTAGAATGAAGTGAATCAAACTAAATGCAGACTGGTTTCTGTGAAAGAAGCTGAGAGGGATCATACAACTTAGTACGCCTGGCTCAACATGGATGCATATTCAGATTTGCCTTCAGCATCATCTGATTGGCATCCACAGCTGTTAACAATAGGAGCTTTCTTTGCAACCTCCTATCCTTCCTTACAACCCCCCCCCCCTTCCCCACCAGCCCATTTTGCAGTTTGTCCACCACCATTCCCAACAGGATATAGCAGGACTGCAGAGCTGATCTGTTACAACACTTTGCTCTATCTAGTTGCTACAGTTCAGCACATAAGGTACTATCAAATTTTACGGTACACTTCATGCTGCTCCTGGTGTGCCTTTCTGCATTCTTCATTGAACCGATTTGATTGCAGTGGTAGCCAGCATCTTATAGCTGCCAAATCAGTTTAGCACAACTGCAGTGCCACACAACATGATGGATGACACCTCAGAGGGAAAGTAGCTTTATCTTCAGAAGGACAATGCGGTTAAGTTTATCCCTCCTGATGTTTTGATCACTACCTGAAGATCCAGTCTGGCAGTTAACATCCTCATGACCTGGCCAACTCAATGGTGATGCTACTGTCTTAACTTTGTTGAATCACTAACTTTGAGTCAACAAATCTGTGGAGGTATGGATGTCCTACCTTCGGTGTCACAGCTATTTTTAGAGCTTCATCCAAGTGTTCAACTCGAAGGAACACTGATTCACCAGCTGTGGGAGGACAATAAAGCAAAAGTCCCACTTTATTGTCACATGCACAGGTGGTAAAGATCTATTGTGGAACTACAATGGAATACAGTAGCTTATAATTGGAAGATTCCTTGCCCACACTTGACCTGAAACCACCAGACTTTGAGGTGCGGAGTCAATGTTGAGAATTCTCAATGCTATCTCCTACCATCTGTTACCACTGTGTTGCCCCTCCGCAACTCAGCAAGTTCTTGGCGTGAATAGAAGGGAAACTTATAAGGAATATCAGTATTCTACTAATGCTAATGCCAAAATGCTTACCAGATACCCAGGATTACAGCAAGCTCCTCTGCACACAGGTCGAGTGCCTTATGTTCCTTTGGATCTACCAGTTCAATTGAATTCAGCAAAGTATCATCACTCAGCTCAAGGTTCTGTTGACAATTGAAAGAAAATATCATAGCAAGTTTACTGGTGTTCGTTTGTTATTATTACATGTACCAAGATAGTGAAAAGATTTGTCTTGCATACGGATTATACAGATCAAATCATTTCACAGTGCACTGATCTAGAATAAGGTAAAACAATAGCAATGCAGAATAAACTGTAAAAGCTACAAAAACATGCAGTGCAGGTAAATGATAAAGTGCAAGATCACAACGAGATGGACTGCAAGGCCAAGGATTTAATCTTATTGTACAAGAGGTGAGTTCAAGACTCTGATCCACTTTTTGTACAGTATACTATTCAAATTATTTATGTATTTAATATGATTATCAAAGGATATTTTAGCCCTAACAACTTAGTTACTGATTCTATTTCTCCCTCTCTCTTGAACAAGTTGCTAAAACATAACCAAACCATTCCTAAATATGGTGCAATATATATTGAACCATATCTGTAACATCATCATATCCACCAGCTTCCAGGACCAAAGTGAATCAGAATGTTGCTTCATTCTGACCCTACCTCAGCTGCAAAAGTCATTTATCCCTATTAGTGGATTAACTGGATCCACTTCATTTCTAGCCCAACTCTCTATTCCTCCTATCTTTAAACCTGAGGTCATCTAAACTGCTGCACATGTTCTAACTTACAATATGTTCCATTTAGCCATTACCCTTATATTTGCTCACTTTGCTTTGTCCAACAATGCTTAAACTTCTTCCAGCTCTAGGATCCTTGGATGCGTCAGCAATCATCAAATTCTGGCTTCTTGGGCATTCTCAAACTTAATTGATCTTTTACCAGGCGAAGCCTTGAAGTCTGGTATATTGTCCCTCTCCACAACTCTCCTCCCTCTATCAGGGCATGAAGGGATACGGGGAGAAGGCAGGAGATTGGGGCTGAGAGGAAAATTGGATCAGCCATGATGAAATGGTGGAACAGGCTCAATGGGCCAAAGGGCCCAATCTGCTCCTATATCTTATGATCTCCCTTAAGATAGTTACTGAAATCTAGCTTCTGAACAAAACTTTTAATCAACTCTGTCAGCTACATGGCTCAAACTTTGTTCACTGACTCTGGGGATACACTTTGATTTTGTTGCTCTCTTTTCAGCATTTCTCTCCATTTATATCAATGCAGCTACAAAGAAGGCACGACAGCAGCTATATTTTGTCATGAGTTTGAGGAGGTTTGGTATGTCACCAAAGACATTTACATTTTCTACAGATGTACCATGGAGAGCATTCTAATTGGCTGCATCACTATCTGGTATGGGGGTGTGGGTGGGGTACTGCACACGATCATAAGACATAGGAACAGAAGTAGGCCAATCAGCCCATCGACTCTGCTCTGCCATTCAATCATGGGCTGATCCAGTCATCCCTACACTCCCCTGCCATCTCCCCATACCCTTTGATGCTCTGGCTAATCAAGAGCCTATCTCTGCTTTAAATGCACCCAATGACTTGGCCTCCACAGCAACTTGTGGCAACAAATTCCACAGATTTACCACCCTCTGACTAAAGTAATTTCTCCACATCTTTGTTCTAAATGAACATCCTTCAATCCTGAAGTTGTGCCCTCTTGTTCTAGACTCTCCTAGCATGGGAAATAACTTTGCCATATCTAATCTGTTCAGGCCTTTTACAATTCAGAATGTTTCTATGAGATCCCCCCTCATTCTTCTGAACTCCAGGGAATATAGCCCAAGAGCTGCCAAACGTTCCTCCTATGGTAACCCTTTCATTCCTGGATCAAAATAAGCTACAGGAAGTTGTAATTTCAGCCAATGGACACTAACCACCCCAGCATCCAGGACATCTTCAAAGAGCGATGCCTCAAAAAGAAAGCATCCATCATTAAGGACCTCCATCACCCAGGTCATGCCCTCTTCTCTTTGCTACCATCAGGAAGGAGGTGCAGAAGCCTGAAGGTACACCCTCAACAATTCAGGAACAGCTTCTTCCCCTCTACCATCAGATTTCTGAATGGACATTGAGCCCATGAACACTACCCCACTACTTTTTTGCACTACTTATTTAATTTAATTTTTTTCATATATATAACATGTGTATTCTCTCACACACACACATACTGTATTTCAGTTTTTATTATGTACTGTATATCACTGCTGTTGCTAAGTTAACAAATTTCATGGCATAAACCTGATTCTGACTCATTTGCAGTTTACTCTTCAATGTCCCATTCTTACCAAGGGACTTTTTTTCCTACTGCTACCCTGTGCTGGTTTTGTTGTGGACTGCGCTTTTATCAGTTTGGTTGCTCGATGCTCCCATCAATCTTCTGGGAAAGAATACTCTGTTATCGTAATTCACATTGACTGCACTTTAATTATTAACCAGGATTATAGATGTGGCTTTTCTTCTAACTCTGGTTTAGTTCTCTTATTCTGGAGTACTTGAAACTGAACTGACATTTTAAAAATAAGATTATCAAAACTCCATAAAGTTATAAAAAATACCCAAAGCTCAATGGCATGAAAATCAAATCCTTGACGCCAAGGTAAAATCTACCTTGGCGCCTTTTGTCCTGAATTTCACTCCTACTCACTTCAATGGTACTCTGTTTAATGATCGTCTCTGAATGTAAATTCCAGACATTTTACTTGAAATAGATTTTTCTTTAAATATCAGGAACTAGTGCAGAGCCCCTGGCTGCGCTCCAGCGATCACACATCATGCAAGGCTAAAGGGACAATCAATTCCTGATGTCCAACGATTTAAAGAGTGACTGGGCTAGAAACAAAAACCCAATTGTTTACTCCCCATAAATAATAGTGCCCTCCCAGTGTGTGCCGATATCTGCTTTCAGAGACGGCTATAAACAGCACATATTATTACATTAAATTATATTGACCACAATAGTATCAGCATCAGCACCTTTAGTAGGTGTAAATGTTCATTATGTGCCGAGATCAGGACTGAATGAATCTCAGACAGGTCCCAATGAAAGGCTACAACTACCGGAATAATTACCCTTCAATTCCCAAAACATTATAATGTTAGCATAAGAACCTGGTGGTTTTGCCATTATCCATTTGACCAGTCAAGTATTTGCAAACTATCAGGAAAGTGGAGACTACTATCGAGTAGCGTGCAAAACTTTACAGCCGGTGCCGTGGTCTGGTGTCTGGTGACTGGTGACTAAACCAATGGCCTCTCCTGGGCTATCTGGGATGAGAAGCTTAAGCGGACATACAGCAGAACTAAAAGAACAGCACAATTCCCAGCGCACAAGCACCATCCCCACACGGAGAGGCGATGCACTCCCTCAATGAATCCTCAATGAGGCAAAACAAGTCACCTCTCCTGATCAGTGCAAACCCTGCTCAACAGCACAGAGAGGAGGGGAGACATAATGCTAAAGTATCTAAGATGCATCAAATACTTCAATTTTGGGTGCGACTTCAAATGATCTGGCTATCCAGAAACAATATAAAAGAACAAATGAACATCTTTATATTGCTGAAGTTTATTTTCCTATTTTCATAATCAGATATGTCAAAATAAATCAGTCTTGAAGTCAGACAGCATGGACAACATTTTAATGCCGACTGAGATACCCATTTGCTCCTATCCCTCTATTCCTTTCCATGTTCCTCATCAAATGCGTTTCAACCAATTGTACCTGCTTCGACCAACTCTTCTGGCAGGTTGTTCTATATACCTATCATCCTGTGTGAAAAATGTTCTTCAGATCTCTTTTAAATATTTCCATTCCTAGCCTATCCAATCTGCCTGTATAACTGAGGCCTCTCCATTCTCGGTGAATTTCTTCTGTACTCTTTCTAACACTACCACATCGTTTCTGCAGTTAGAAAAGCTGCCGATCACTCTGCTTCATTTATGTTAATCCAAACGATAACAAGGAGGAGTGAACAGCAGAAAATGCATACTGAGAGGATTACTAATGCAAACTAAATTCCAATGTGTCAGTATTCCAGTGGAATAAAATAAATTACAATGGTGTAAGAGGGGAACTGGTCAAAGTTGACTGGAAAGGGACACTGGCAGGAAGGACAGCTGTGGAGGCCAAGTCATTGGGTGCATTTAAGGCAGAGATAGATAGGGTCTTGATTAGCCAGGGCATCAAAGAGTATGGGGAGAAGGCAGGGGAGTGGCGATGACTGGAAGAATTGGAGCAGCCCATGACTGAATGGCGGAGCAGACTTGATGAGCCAAATGGCCTGCTTCTGCTCTTATAGAATGTACAGTATACCCATGTGAATAACATCGTCTCAGTAAAGCATAACAACACTTATTTAATATTTCTCCAGCTCTGTGATAAATCCTAATATTTATTTATTTATTGAGAAGCAGTGCGGAATACACCCCTCCGACTGTTCAAGCTGCACCGCCCAGCAATACCCGATTTAACCCCAGACTAATCACGGGACAATTTACAATGACCAATTAACGTACCAACCAGTACATTTTTGGACTGTGAATAGAAACTACAGCACCTGGAGGAAACCCACTGTAAAGCATTATACTGACCATTACACTACTGTGCCGCACAGATTTAACTAGTCTTACAATAATAAGAGTGAATGGGCATTCACAGAATGCAGGCAAACTCCCCCAAATTGCTTTGTGGGATAACAAGGCAGGGATGGGGAAGGAATTAATAAATGTAGAAGCAAAGCAAGGTACTGAATAGATCAAAGTTACATCACTACGTATACGTACACTGAATTATTGAGGGCATGGGATGTCAGGAAGCATATGATACATTGCAAAGAAAAGTTCCACAGCAACAAAACAGATCTGCTAAGTGGATGCTCCAGCAGCTTTAAGAAACTTCAAGGGTCCCAGAGAGAACAAAACGTTGTGATTTGAGATCATCATAAAGGAATCACTTGCAGTAGCCAAAGGCTTTCAAGCATATTAGCATGTGCATACAGTGCATCGAGTCTGCTCCACCATTCCATCACGGCTGATTTACTATCCCTCTCAACCCCATTCTCCTGCTTCTCCCCATAACCTTTGATACCCTTGCTAGTCAAGAGCCTATTAACTCTATTGGAAATATACCCAATGACTTGGCCTCTACAGCTGTCTGTAGCAATGATTCCAGATTCACCACCCTCTGGCTAAAGAAATTCCTGCTCATCTCTTGTATTGTGAGACTGTGTACTTTGGTCCTAAGCTCTCCCACTACAGAAAACATCCTCTCCACGTCCACTCTATCCAGGCTTTTGTATATTCACTTGGTTTCAATGAAATCTAACCCCCCCCCCCCCATTCTTCTAAACTCCAGCAAGTAAAGGCCCAGAGCCATCAAAGGCTCTTTATACATTAACCCTTTTCATTCTCATGAACCTCCTCTGGACCCTCTCCAATGCCAGCACATCTTTTCTTTGATATAGGCCAAAAACTGCTCACAATACCAACTGTGGTCTGACCAATGCCTTATACAGCCTCAGCATTATATCCTTACCTTTATATTCTAATCGTTTCAAAATGAATACTAACATTGCATTTGCTTTCCTTAGAACCACAGAGCATTACATCACAGAAATAGGCCTTTTGGTCCTTCTTGGCTGTGCCGAACCATTTTTCTGCCTAGTCCCACTGACCTGCACCTGGACCATACCCCTCCAATCCATGTACCTGTCCAAGTTTTTCTTAAATGTTAAAAGTGAGCCTGCATTACTACTGACATGACCTGCAAGTTAACCTTTAGGGAATCCTGCACTAGGATTCCCAAGTCTCCCTGCACCACTAATTTCTGAATTCGCTCCACATTTAAAATAGCCTGCAACTTCATTTCTTCTATCCAAGTGCACAACAATATGTCTTCCTATGCTATATTCCATCTGCCATTTCTGTATCCATTCTACTGATCTGTCCAAGTCCTTCTGCAGACTCGCTGTTTCCGCAACACTATCTGCCCCTCCAGCTATCTTTGTATCGTCTGCAAACTTGGCCACATTACATGTCTCACAGCTATCTTGATTCAATAAAGAATTCAACAATTTCAGATATCAAATTTTTCCAGTTTATATCAAAATTAGTCAATGCTGCTGAAAGAACATCCCCTGCCGTGTTAACTGATTTTCTTCTCTCCCTAGGTGCATCCAGCACTCTCTTTTATTTCAGATTTCCCACAATTACTTCTGAATCCTTCCAGTTTGGTTACCACTGCCACACCACCACCATGAAATTAAAAGGACTCCAACTAAAATCACAGTGACATTCTTGTGATTGATTCAGACACATGAATCTCATTTTTGTGCACTTTATTCACCACCACCTCATATTTATATATCCAATGCAGCCACAGAATCCCTTGAAAACTTTGACCTACAATATTGTGCAAAAGTCTTGGGCACATATATACGGTTAGTGTGCCTAATACGTTTGCACAGTAATGTAGATTATGTCTTTCCAGTTAAGAAATAACACTTAATACTACTGAGCTAATACAAAAGCTAAATCCTCTTATTTCTGTTTCCCAACCATCTTCCTATTTTAACCACTACACAGTTCTGTGCAAAAGTCTTAGGTACCCTAGCTATATATATGTGCCTAAGACTTTTGCACAGTACTGTACCTCCACTATATTTTTTGCAAAGCCAGTGAGCCTATGTTTGGCGGGTTCCCTTCTCTCATTTATATGCTGTTCCTCTGCATTATCATCCACAAGAAAATAGAATCAGATCTGACAAGCATCAACATAAAGTGCCGCATATCATCATGTGCCACACCTTGAAAACCACATCGTTAGATTGTGCTGACTGATCCCTCAGCCCCTCATGCTAATTTCTCATTTTGTCACAGAGTCTTATATCAATGAATCAGATCTTTCAGCCCTACTTATCCGGGCCAGCCAAGTTGCTTAACCGGCAACACGCACAAAATGCTGGTGGAACGCAGCAGGCCAGGCAGCATCAATAGGAAGAAGCACTGTCAACATTTCAGGCTGAGACCCTTCGTTAGTCCTGATGAAGGGTCTCCGCCCAAAACGTCGGCAGTGCTTCTTCCTATAGATGCTGCCTGGCCTGCTGCGTTCCACCAGCATTTTGTGTGTGTTGCTTGAATTTCCAGCATCTGCAGATTTCCTCGTGTTTGCATGCTGAATTGGGCCCATTTGCCCATGTTTGGCACTCAACACCCTCTAAATCTTTCCTTGCAATTTGGTACAAATTTTTGTCTGATTTTGCTCCAAAAGGATTCCTACATTTGCTGCATTGTAAAAATGTCTATTGCTTTGCAGCTGGAGGGCATTGTCTGTCCCTACAAATCCCTTACAGAAATTCATTCTGACAAACTTTAAGTTAGACATGATCGCAAGTTCATTATAAACGTTGGCCGCGAATCTAAGGAATGCTGCTTTTCAAGTGGGAGTTACCCATTTGGCAGTTACCTTGGGCAAATTTTCCAAAGGTGTTGGTGGTAGCATGAGATCTGTTTGATGGAGGACATCACCTTCCCGCTGGACATCCAGGATAAGCTGAGCCAAATATTTTTCCTGGAATCGAGTACGCTTCCCCAAAGTACCTTAAAGAAAAGCAAGTCTGATTTTACATTCAGCATTGGCCATAAACGACTGGCAGCCTTTCAGCAACTTTCCTGTGAGGGAAAAAAAAACTAATCTTATTTACTGAGTAAAAAAATTGATTTTAAGTTTTATAAGAAGAAATGAACTGCAGAGTTCCATGTGTTTCAAAGATGTTAAAATAGATTGTGCTATTCTGATTATGTTAAAGAATGTACAGGAATTTTAGATACATTTCTTATTATTGTTACCATCGAGCTCATGGTTATGACAAAGTGGAAGGAAAAGTAGTGGTAACAGTGTCGGAGCATCTAGCTCCTAACATTCAAAATTACTGAAGCTTCAGAATGTATGAAGCTTAGCCTTTAGTTAAATTAAAGATTCAGTGGCGAGTGATGAGGATTGTTGGGAGCAACACAAGGCAAACCCAAAAAAGATGAGGGTGGTGCCAGCCTGATGAAGAAGCAAGACAGATGCTAAATGGCAAAAACAACATACAACAGACAGAACGAAGCAATCACACAAACTGCAGAAGAGATAGAAATTCTGAAATCCGAGCACATTAAGAGGGCAATTAAATAGCCAATTGAAGGAGGCGGCTCCAGGTACATCCCCATCCTCAACCATAGTGAAGACCAATGTTAAAGAAAAGACTCCTATCGGTTTCCTCTCGTGATGCCTAACATCACAGAAGCCTGTCTTCAACAAATTCAATTCACTTCCAGTGGCATTAAGATATGGCTGAGGGCACTGGATGCCGCAAATTCTATTGAAGCCATCAACAGACCAGCTGTGGCACTGAAAACCTGTGCTCCAGAACTAGTGTGTGTCTATTCCCTGTTGCAGAACAGCAACAACACCTACAGCTACACAACTGACCAGGTATATTCTGTACACAGAAAAACAATTGAGTTAATCACTACCCCATCAGTTCATTTACAATCACCACCATAATGGCAGAACTGCCATGGATGGAAATATTATCAAGCAGTACGTACACACTAATCATCCATTCACTGATGTCAGCAGTTAGTTTCGTCAGAACATCCATGACTGACTGCAGACCTCATCACCTTGGTTCAAACATAACTCAGTTCAAGAGGTGAGCTGAGATGATGGTTCTTTACATCAAGGCAGCATGTGATGTCAAAGCACTCTGATAGAACTGAGTTAACAGGCTACATCAGCTTGATGCAGCTCTATAAAACTCTGGTCAGGCCACTCTTGGAGTACTGTGTCCAGTTCCGGTCGCCTCACTATAGGAAGGATGTGGAAGCATTGGAAAGGGTACAGAGGAGATTTACCAGGATGCTGCCTGGTTTAGAGAGTATGCATTATGATCAGAAATTAAGGGAGCTAGGGCTTTACTCTTTGGAGAGAAGGAGGATGAGAGGAGACATGATAGAAGTATACAAGATATTAAGAGGAATAGATAAGAGTGGACAGCCAGCGCCTCTTCCCCAGGGCACCACTGCTCAATACAAGAGGACGTGGCTTTAAGGTAAGGGGTGGGAAGTTCAAGGGGGATACGAGAGGAAGGTTTTTACTCAAGAGAGTGGTTGGTACATGGAATGCACTGCCTGAGTCTGTGGTGGAGGCAGATACACTAGTGAAATTTAAGGGACTATAGACAGGTATATGGAGGAATTTAAGGTGGGGGGATATATGGGAGGCAGGTTTTAAGGGTTGGCACAACATTGTGGACCGAAGGGCCTGTACCATGCTGTACTATTCTATGTGTTTCTATGTTCTATCTCATACAAAGGAAGATGGCTATCATGCTTGAATGTCAGTCATCCCTGCCCCAGTTCATCCTGTTGCTGTTAGACGGGACAGTGCTCAGTCCAGTCATTTTCAGCGGCTTTACTGATAACATTCCTTCTATTACGAACTCCGAGTTGAGGATGTATGCAATGATCACTGAATTCTCTCCAACTACTCCTCAGCAAATGAAGCAGCAGCCCATACCTGTGTGCCTCAAGACCTAGACAACATGGTTTGATAAGTGCCAAGTAACATCTGTACCAAAGAAGTACCAGATACTGGCCCATCTCCAACAAGAGTGAGCCTACCACCTACCCTTGGCATTCAATGGCATTACCATCTTTGAATTCCCTACCATCAATATTCTAGGAGCCACCATAAACCAGAAACTCAGCTGCATCTGCTGCATAAATATTGTGGCCACAAAATGCAAGTGGGGATGATATCCATTGTGAGTAGTTCACCCTCTGACATGCCAACTCTTTTCCACAATCTATAAAGGCACAAGTCAGGACTATTTAACATTTGCCTGGATGACCACAGGCAGCACCAACAACATTCAAGATGCTTAACATCATCCAGGACAGCAGCCCATCTACTGTCCTCAATATTCATCACCTTCACCCCAGTGTGCAGCAATGCAATATGCACTGCAGTTACTTGCTCAGGGCCATTTCAGCAGTAGCCTCCAAACAGACAACCTCCACCACCAGGAAGTACAAGAGCAGCAAATGGATGGGGTCATCACAACTTGGTGAGTTCACCTCCAAATCACGCATCATCTTGACATCAGAAAACATGGCCACCCTATATCCTGGAACACCCTACCCAACAAACCTGTGGGAATAACTGCATCAGCAGGACTGCAGCTGTTGAAGGAAGAAGCTCACCATCACCTTCACAACAGGGATTAGGACAGACTATACATGCAGACATGTAGCACCCCGAGGTGCTAGATGGGAGAGTAATGGATTGCACTTGAGTGCTAAAAAGAAAGAGTGACATTCAACACCGCAGGGTGCCAGGCAGAAATTGGCATACAGATCCAGGATTTCCAGACAGGGTGGTGAAAAGCATGCTGGGTCTCCAGGGCACGTGTGAAAGCCTAACGTGGGGAAGGAGGAATCATTGATTGCTCTAACCCAATAGTGCACAACTTATCAAAAAGATCAATGTGCTTTTGCATAAAGCACCCTCAGTAACCACTACTTACGTGCAAGTCTCTAAGAAGAGTAAAACCAGGATGAATAGCCAGGGCAAGGATGATAGATTGGTTTATTATTGTCATAAGTACCGAGGTACAGTGAAAAATCTGTCTTGCATACCATTCATAAAGATCAATTTAATACAACAGGACGCAGAATAAAGCGTTATGGTTATAAAGTGCACTGCAATAAAACAATTAAGTGCCAAGTCATAATGAGATAGACTGTAAGGTCAAGAGTCCGTTTTATTGTATAGTGAGATAAAAGCTATCCTTGAGCCTGGTGGTCCACGCTTCCCAGTTTTTTGAACCTTCTTCCCGATGGGAGAGGGTAAAGGAGAGAAATCTGGAACGGGTGAAGTCTTTGATTATGCTGACTGCTTTACCGAGCAGTGAGAAGTTTGACAGAGTTCCAAAGAATCTTAATTCCAATTTATCTGTGTTAATTCCTTAAAAGAGCTCTTTGAAATTCCAGTTAGTATCAGTGCCCAGTAAGATCACGTTCAAATATTAACCTATGACACATCTGGACATGGTCCATTGGTCTGGAACTTGTTAAGGACTCAGACTCCTACCTAGAAGATCATTTAGGGCCTAACATGGTCTTTCACCTGCCTACCTGCCTCCTTCCCCTCACCCCCAGGATCAGACTCAGTAACCAAGATGGACTTGAGTGGGAATTGAATTCTGCCTCTAGTCTGCAGCCAATGCTTTCACAGTGCTCCAGTTAGTCTTTACGCACATCTGTCCTGGGATCACGGGGAACTGTTGGCAACCTCACAATGAGACAGCCATAAAGATGAGGACCTGCAGGGCGAGGCCAGACATACCCATCCCAGTATGTTGTTCACCATGGCTACAACAGCAGACAACGGAAGTCAGAAAGCCACTGTGGTTGGAATTTAACAATTGCAAAAACAGGGATTCTGCCAAAAGTTGGAAGCTTCCCATCCCTGTCTTTTATTTCTAGCAGTACCCACTTTAGCAATATAACCATATGATCAGTAAGATTGAACTAAAACAATATGTTAAGTATAGTTAAGAGAATAGGGCATATTAGATAGCTCTAAAATAAAAAGGGGATTAAAATACATGGAGGCACAAAGATATATTTTGAATTAATTCCATTGTGAAACTATGGCAAACCTTAAGAGAAACAAAGTTACTCTTGCAATCGGATTACCATCGGTAACTTTTAATGAATGTAGTCCATTAGGAAGAAGTCTACAAGCAAGGAAGAATAAAGCAGGGTGGATTAGTGTAGCCACTGGCTAGATACCTTCCAGTTACTCAGCATTGACCTGGCTGATGTTTCACTTCTTAAACTACCTAGAGCTTCTGTTACTGAGGGTTATAAAATTATCAAAGGCATACTCTTGACATCGTACCCTCTAACAGTTGTTCTCTCTTGTGCAAATTTAATTTATTCATTTAAGGATACAGACTGGAACAGGCCCTTGCAGACCAATGAGTAGCAGCAAAAGATCTCAGCAGTCACCTCCATACCATTCTCTTGTACTGACATATTCCTAAACTCTCTTAACATCCAAAACTTCCTTCATCTCTGTCTTGAACAAACTCCAGTCACACTGAGTGGATTATTCCAGTTTAACTGCTCGCTCAGTCAACAAATTTCTTCTCATCTCAATCCAGCATGCTGCAGCTTAATTTGTGACACGGCCTCAGCTAGATTTGTCCCTCTGCAGTCAATTTGTTACATCATGGAATGAAAATGTAAAGTGTGAGAGAGTGACCTACCTGTCATTTTGGTGGAAAGCTTTGTCATTTTCTGGGCTGCAGTGAAATTCTCCTTGGCCCTTATGTAGTCGTAGTAGTAGAGCAAAACATACCCACATTCCAGATGGAACTGGATAGCTAAATTTTGACATTCCCCAGAGCTGAAAAAGTCCTTGTTTGACTGCACTGTAAATATATTGAAGACATAACAACTGTAAGTAGACTCTGGCACAGTAAGATGCTTTAGATAATTCACTGGATTAATCAGAATGGTTACTTCATTTTACAATAAATTAATTTAACATAATAAAATGAACATAACAGAACAAGATTTAGCACCACTAATTCATGCATGAAGTTAGATAACAATAAGATTGATCAAAGTAATATGCTTTAAGGAAAGTTTTAAAGGAGAAAAAAGTAGATTTAGAAAAGTTTAGAAAGGAAACTCCAGAACTTGGACCTTAACAACTTGCAGCTTCAATTAAGTTAGGTTATTGGTGAGACTTGGCATGTTCAATAGCGGCGCTACTTAGATTGTTAAAACATTATGTCACACAAAGGAAGAAGCATGAATTGTTCAACTTATCAAGTATGTTTTCCCATTCCTTTCGTACCCTTATAACCCACTTATGTATATATTTGTAACTAACAAGTTTTCCTAGATTATGGCATGGTTCTGTTCCTGTGAACTTTTTGCAACTCAGATAGTACATAAGTCAGAAATGAGGATGCCAGCTGCATTCCCAGGCAGCAGAAGATGGCTGTAGCCCTGCAGCATCCTACTAGTCTCCCAAACATCAATATGTCTGGGCCATACACAAGTCAGGCATTTGTAACCTGCAGAAGACCTGTATTGAGTTTCTTTTCAATTTTGTGCATTAGATGCATTTTTGACCAGTCATGGCAATCCATTCATAACCTAACACTATTTTGTGGAAATTTTTTTCCAATTTATTTTTAAACTTTCTTAGCTCAGATTTAAAGAGAATGCTCCTTCGTTCTGGATTTCTCCGCTTGAGATACGTCTTTCCTTATCCATCCCATTCATTTATTTTATTATTTATTGCATATGTTTATACATATGCATGTAAAATAGAGTAGCTATTGCAAAGTTAGCTGTTCAATCATTTGGAATATAAAAAAATAAAATGAATCCAATATTTGTTAAAGGGCTCATAACTAAACAAACGACTCTGCTCAACATTTTGCAAAATAAAGTCCAAGACCAGGACACTTTCAACCCAGCTTTTAAACATCATGCTCATGAGAGCATAGAATTGCCAAGAATTCAACACTAATTATTATCAGTTGGGGCAATCCATATGAAGAATATATATAGGTCAATAGAGCAATGCTAGAGATTTTCACACAATGGCAATCGGGAGAGTCGCGGTCAGGAATGTTGCACAGAGGTTTTGTTCTTTCATTTGCTTACTTAGACGCCAACTGGAATGATATTCTGAAAGAACAAAACCAAATATGTATAAGTGGTTTACCCAGGTGCCTAGTATGTTTTTTTGGCATTAGATATAGTTCAAACCAGACCTTCACAATCAAACCTTTTTCTGGATTTCCAATTTACATTTTTCACACCAGCACTTCGCATGCTATATGACCTACTTTTAATGCATTCTTCCAAACCAGAATAAATCTGTCCTAGAGAGTTTAACACCCTTCTCAAATATTCTACTATCAGTATAGCAGTCCATAATATTCTCACATCAGAATGTTAAGCTGACATCCTTACTGCTAGCGCTAATAGAGCAAACATACTGCCCAAGGTCTTGTCTTTCAATTTGCACTTTCAAACTAAGGTTCTGCCTACTCTTTCAAATACACAGCAAGTTCCATTGACATAGGTTTGGCAAACAACAAGGGAATAATTCCTGGTGTTCTGGAGCCATCATATAAATGAAATTGCAAAGAAAGCACATCAGCGCCTCTATTTCCTTAGGAGTCTGGAGAGATTTGGCATGACATCAAAAACTTCAACAAACTTCCATAGGTGTGTAGTGGACAGTGTGTTGACTGGCTGCATCACAGCCTGCTATGGGAACACCAATACCCTTGAATGGAAAATCCTACAAAAGGTAGTGGATTCAGCCCAGTACATCACGGGTAAAGCCCTCCCAAGCACTGAGCACATTCACATGAAGCGCTGTTATAGGAAAGCAGCATCCATCACCAAAGATCCTCACCACTCAGACTATGCTCTTTTCTTACTGCTGCCATCAGATAGAAGGTACAAGAACCTCAGAACTAGCACCACCAGGTTCAAGAACAGTTACTAACCCTCAACCATCAGGCTCTTGAACAAAAGGGGATAACTACACTCATCTATTGCAATGTTTCCACAACAAATGATCTCACTTTAAGGACTTTTTAATCTTGTTATTTCATGTTCTCGTTATTTATTTAGATCTGCATTTGCACAGCTTGTTGTCTTCTATGCTTTACTTGATCTTTCATTGATCCTGTTACAGATACAATTTTATAGATTTGCTGAGTATGCTCACAGGAAAAAGAATCTCAGGGTTGTATGTGGTCGTATACTGTATGTACTCTGACACTAAAATTAACTTTGAATTTTAATATTTATCCCTCAGGTTATCTGGTCATTAGCATAATTGCTGTGCACGAACTGACCATCGTTTCCCATCATTGAAACAGTGATTGCATTTCAACATTGGAATCTTAAAGTATCATGGTTGTGAGAGACCTTTATAAACTCTAGTCCTTTCTTTAAAGTGTATCTGTGCAAAGACACACAAACTGCAGCAATGCACATAAATACATCAGAGATTTCACCGAATGTCTGACTGAATGCTCAACATATGACCACTAAATATCCCACTAAAATGTATTCCACAGAACCTATGGTCAACTTACTATAATTAAAATGATAATTTTAAATAAACAGTTGTAGATTTGTATAATTTAATGTGTATAATTTTCATTTTTATTTGTGAATCATTCTAATGTTTATTTCCACAACAATTCTGTCACTATTTCCATGGATGCTCTGTGGGATGTTGAAAATGTTGGGAGTGAACAGTTACTTTTGATGTACTGTACACCATGGTCTCTCTTTATGGGCTTTGCTGTTGCTGGTATGGTGGGTGGTGGGAGCGCTGATGCTTTTTGCTAAGATAAGTGGGGGGAGATGGAGGGGAGGGTTGATGTTGCTTGTGCATGGGAGGGGCAGAGGGTATTGGGGTTTCTTAACTCTGTTTCCTGTCATTAATTCTTTGGGGGTTTTCTGTTGTTTCAAGGGTGTCTGCAGGGAGTAAGAATTTCAGGTTGTATAGTGTATACATTCTCTAATATTAAATGGAACCATTGAACTATTGAATGAAATGTCTTAACATTCTTAAAGAAGATCAGCTCCAATGTCTAGTTATTTTTCACAGGTATTGGAAATTATCCTGTCACTGCTTTGTATAATGCACGTGTTCAATGCAAATTGCAGTAATTAATCTAAAAAATAAACAAATCATGGTATCATGAGGTGTGGAGGTGGAGTATGTGTGTGGGGGCAGGAAATTTAAGGTAGAAAAGGGAGTAAGTAAATTTGTATCACATTATTAATATTCATTTTGCATTTCTGTTACAAATTGGTAAAAACATGCAAAGTAAATTTTCAACATCAATGTTATAAAAGGAAACAGACAACAAAAATGAGTAGAAAATTCAAAAGAGACAAAGACAAAAAAAAACAAGTAGCTCGAGGTGCCTTTATGCAGAACTAACAATCTTTTACCATACAACAGCTTCATCATTAAAAACTCTGACCTCAATGAGTATTAATCACAGCAGTGGGGCTAGTAAAGGAAAGGAAGAAGCCAAAGTAACCAGGACTTGGAGGGTGGAGTCCTTTCAAGCGCTGGACTTAAAGGCAGCAGCCAAGCGACAGAAAAGAAAGACGCATTGAAATAGCAAAGGAATATCAGTACAACATCAGTAAAGTGAGACTAAGTGTGTTCTCCAACACAAGAGGAGAGCTTTTTTTTTGAATAAATAAGAAAAATATATATCCGCTGGAAGGAGGTCATTAAGCTACAGTACAATCTGAGATCTGGAATGTCCTCCTGGCATACTTTAAAAAATGCTATACATGCTTTTCAGCAAAAAGCAGCAGCCTCCAGGAAGCAACGCTGGCACATGCCTTGCTTCAGTTCCAAACAAGAAAGTAATAGGTAGCTACGCTGATCACGCTGTTGTATTTATGTATGGTATATGAGGGAATATAAAACACATTCCACTAACCCCCTGACTCCTCTCACAGACAGGGAACTTTCCACACGGATTCATTCCTGGGTTGAGAAAAAGCTAATCCCCAATAAAACAGCTTCCTCAATGACAAATGAGAATAAAAGAATGGCAAAAAAAAGCTTTATTCAGGTGACAGATATCAGAAACGCCTAAGTTACGAAGCATCAAATCCTTCCACTGTGTTTAGTTCACTAAAAGACAGGATTAGATGAAGGTCCTTTAACCCATTTGATCTCATTTCTTAGAGAACAACTCTCCAATCTTCCCACGGCAGCTTTGTAATATTGAGACTGAAGAACAATGGCTTTGACACCCCCTGAAAAATACAATGATCACCAGCCCAGATTGGGGACTTAATTTCTGCCACAATGCTTGAACATACAATCCTGTGACAACAATTCTACAAACACAGCCAGACCGACAGCAGCAAGGGTACCACTCCAACAGATAACTGGTTACTCTGATACTATAAGTAAATGAATTTAATACTTTTAAAAATCCCACTGGCATTGCAGTGGCTATGTTAAAACTGGTGATCTTGTTGACACTTTGCTTCTCTACCTCCTTTGGACTCCATTTTCCTGGGTTTGTTAATCTTCTCCAACATACCAATGTGTGTCACCTCATAGTTACTACATCAAAACTCATCTGCCACTTACTCAAGCATCCTGCAAATTTAATACTTCTTTTCAAATAGTTTATCATAGTTTTCCTCAATGATCAGGAGAAACACCAAACTGGCTCAATCCATAAACAACAGGAAGTCTGCAGATGCTGGAAATCAAAGCAACACACGCAAAATGCTGGAGGAACTCAGCAGGCCAGGCAGTGTCTATGGAAAAGAGTAAACAGTTGAAGCTTTGGGTAAAGACTCTTCCAAATGTTGACTGTTTACACTTTTCCGTAGTCGTTGCCTGGTCCGCTGAGTTCCCCCAGCATTTTGTGTATGTTAGTTAAATCTATATATGGATAGAAACTTAACAAATAATACATTAAAAAAACATAATCCAAAAGCAAAAGGCTACGGGTGCCAGAAATGCAAAGGAAAAATAGAAAGCATTAGGAAGATTCACAGATTAGAGAGCATCTCCAAAAAAAAATTAATGTTTCAGACGATCATCTGTTCCGAAATATCATTCAACATCTGAATATTGTTTTGTTAAAATATTTTTATGCAAAATTATGGTAAAAGCAAGTGCACATCAGTCATTCTTTCTTCAACTATAGTGGAATCCAGAATGAACAATGTTGAATTATATTTAAATTTTTACTTCAACAAAGGCAAGGATTTTGAAAGGAATTTTCTCTTCCCCTTCCATACAGATAATGTGGACTTCATTTATTGCCCAAAACTACAAGGAAGTTGTACCTTTGTCAATGCAGCACTGAGTAATGGTGAAGAGTTGAGAAGAGCGCTCTGCCAGTAACTGCTGGTGAATGTTAACACATCGCATTGTCCACCAGGGCAACATCTGCAAAGGAAGAAAGAAGGGCTCTTCTCACTCTTTATAAACAAAAGTATTTCAGCTCTACGTACAAACTGAAAAATATATCCAGGCCATTCACCTCATCCATTCCACCTTGGCAAGATCAAAGTTCTACAGACTTGTAGGAGGCCAGCAATCTTCCAGACATTTTATTGTTATAGGCACAAGTACATGTAAGCACAGGTACAATGAAGAACATACTTGCAGCAGTGTCACAGGCACAGGGTATCATATAAGTAGCATTCACAGGAAAAACATAAACATAAATTATACACAATTTTTATTATATAAAAAATAAGCTCAATTTTGTGCAAACTGATCAAAGTAATCATATAGCTGCTATACAAGTGATCATAGTGTTACTCAAGGGTTTTGCTGTTTGGTTCAAGAACTAAATAGTTGAAGGAAAGTAGCTGCTCTTGAATTTGAGCTTAGTGGTGTGGGACTTCGGGCTTCTGTATCTCCTGCCTGATGGTAGCTGCAAAAAAACTGCAGATTACGAAAACCTGTAACAAAAACAGAAAATGATGGAGATAATCCACAAGTCAAAGAGCATCCATGTGGAGGGAAACAGAGTTATTGTTTCAGATTGATGACTTTCTCTGTTTGCAACAATTGCCATAGGAGCAGTTCAACCACATCTACTGGAATAGCTTGCCTACTCTGGACTCTCCCACAAGCAGAAATATCTTCTCTACATCAGGGTTATCACATTCTTTCTTAAGTGTACAAGTAACCACAACTTGCTTTAATGCAGCATCATTAAAGTTTCACAGGAGTTTCTCAGCTGTATCACTGTCTGGTTCGGAAATTACATCATCTCAGATCGCAAGACCCTGCAGCGGATAGTGAGGTCAGCTGAGAAGATCATCAGGGTCACTGTTCCCACCATTACAGACATTTACACTACACGCTGCATCCGCAAAGCAAACAGCATTATGAAGGACCCCAGCACCCCTCATACAAACTCTTCTCCCTCCTGCCATCTGGGAAAAGGCACCAAAGCATTTGGGCTCTCACGACCAGACTATGTAATAGTTTCTTCCCCCAAGCCATCAGACTCCTCAATACCCAGATCCTGGACTGACACCAACTTACTGCCCTCTACTGTGCCTATTGGCTTGTTTATTATTTATTGTAATATCTGCACTGTTTTGTGCACTTTATGCATTCCTGGGTCGGTCTGTAGTCTAGTGTAGTTTTTTTTTGTGTTGTTTTTACATAGTTCAGTGTAGTTTTTGTACTGTTTCATGTAGCACCATGATCCTGAAAAACGCTGTCTCGTTTTTATTGTGTACTGTAACAGCAGTTATGGTCGAAATGACAATAAAAAGTGACTTGACTTGAAAAAACAATCTGACATCATGTGACAGAAGAAAATCAGGCAATCATAATTCGAATTTAAAGCGAAGGGTATTAAAGACTTTAAATAGAAGAGAGACACAAGTGACTGCAAATGTTAAGATCTGCTGCAACAATACCTGCTGGAGGAGCTGAGTTGGAGGAAATGTTTCAGGTTGAAAGCCTACATCAGGCTGACAATTTTTCAGCTGCCCTGACCTTCAAGCTTTTTTTTCTCTCCAAAGTCTGCAATATTGTCAATTCCAATGACAATACCCATCCATCCTGCTGGAATTTCTCCAGTTAAATTTTCACCTTTCACGGCACTGAATCATCCATGATGAAACTGAGTGACATTCTCTGTGACTGAAAAACACCTCACTAAACATTCAACATACACACAATGCTGGAGGAACTCACCAGGCCAGGTGGCATCAATGGAAAAGTGAACAGCCAACTTTTTGGGCTGAGAACGTCCATCAGGTCTAACCATTAATTCTTCCTTTCTGTTTGAGCTTAAGTGCCTCAGACTTTACAGTAAACCTGCTCAACCTCCATATATTGTTCCGAATACCAGGTTGTTTAGGGCAGTCATCAATGATACAGGAATAAAAACATTTAATAAGCCAAAAATAGAAAAACAAAGATTGTGGGAATGGACCAAGTAACCATGATAGAGAAGGAAGTGGCCACAGAAGAACATGAACTCAGAGATTGAGAGCTAAAAAGAAACAAAACACTAGTGACAAAGAGCTAATATAGAACAGCAAAGAAAAGACTGATAGGAAAAGAGATTGGGAACTTGACTGACAACATTTAACCAAATTTCACCCAAAACTCCTATGGCTGCAGATAATCTTTTGTCCCATCAGTTTGAAGTGAATCATTATCCCACAGGTGAATGAATATATCTAACTTACTGTACAAAAAATTATTTCTTTCCTTGCAGATGAATATCATAAAAAAATTTACTTAAATAATGAGTTGTCTTGATTGCACAAACGAACAATGTGACCAATGGCGACGTCCTACAGATAGTTCACAAACTACTTCTTTTACTTAAATTTCTTTCAAATATGATTCTACTAAGCTGCATGCAATTGGAACCTGTGATTTACATTTTGATGGTGCATTTTTGGGCCAATTGAGCTATCGGGCACCTTGCTGTCTCCAAGTGAGCTCAGTGAGGCCTGGAGCGGAGTGTGCAGCCTGAAGGCCTGGAAGCTTGGAGCCTGCAAGCCCACCATCGACTCCATTGCTTCTATCAGATTGGGTTGTCAAGCGAGGCTGAAATCAACAAAGATGAGAGTGGACGATGGGTGGATGTCCGTCGCCATCTGCCTGGTCCTCCTTCCCCTCTTGCCAGCTGCTGTCAGAGGAAAGTGCAGGAGAGTGGGATCCACGTTGCAGGGATTGACTGGTGAGGCTGTGGACTCATTCTGGGGAACACTTAAGGTTCACACTGTATGTGCTTCTGGATTCTGGAAACTCTTTTTGTTGCTTTTGAGCAGTTTGATCTGGACAATCGAAACGGTCGGGTGCTTCGGAGAAGAATGGCCCGGCTAGTGGTGTGGTGCTGAACTGAACTAAACTGGACACGACCTGACTCCTGTTTTGATGTTTGATATTCTATGAGTTGTTCACTAGCCTTTTGCTGTTTGCACAATTTGTTTGTTTTTTTTTGCGTGTTGGGTGTTTGATGTTTTCTTGAACAGGTTCCATGGTGTTTCTTTGTTTCATGCCTACTTGCAGGAGGACACATCTCAGAGTTGGTATTTGATTATAAATAGACTTTGTATCTTTAAATCTTTGAACCACCATTATAACAAATAGTCATTGATATTCAGAAGGAAAAACTGAGCTTAATAGTTCCCAAGTTAACAATATTTGAAGAAAAATATTTATCTGTTTAAAAATCATCCATTAGTATTTACAGAGACACAAGAGACTGTAGATGTGGGAATTCTGAGGCAACACACAAAGTAACTGGAAGAACTCGACAAGCCAGGTAACATCTATGGAGCAAAATTAACAGTCAATGTTTTGGGTTGAAACTCTTCATCAGGGCTCATGAAGAGTTCCTCCAGCTCATTGGTGTGCTACATTTGCACAGTGGATTCCAGTTAACTGGGACACTCAGGACCAGTACATTTTCACCCAATTAACGGCTGCCTCAATTAGCTGAAGTTTCATGGAAATATTTAAAAAGGTACATTAAAAAAGGACAAACAACTGCTTAACTCAGTAATGAATTATGTATTTAAATGAAATACAGAACAAATTAGAACACTACCATTACTACTACTGTACTATAAAGCTGTGCATTAGTTCCTAATAGTTATCGAGAGAGGAATTCATCCAGTGTATGCTGCCACATTCTTTTTGACTAACTGTAAACAAACAAAATCAGTGCAGTCATCTAGTGCAGATAATGGATAACCTTAATTTTCAAGATGATTGCTGATATCTTTAAATTCTTCATAGTTCCTAACTTGCTGAAGTAGTGAAGTCATTTCATTTTTATTCCTAGTTGTTTCTGGGATTGCCAGGCCCAAATACCTGAAATGGCAGTGAGCAAAACAGTTTTGAATTGTCGTACTGCAAACATCCCACCAAATATCAATGACAAACTGTACTGACTGAACTGCTTTTTAAATTTGCACAGGTTGACCCAAATGGGTAACATATCAAAAGCACACACAACTGATGCTACTTAAAAACTTTTTGCTCTAAGCACAGTGCAGTGTCTAATGGTCACAAAGACATACCAGGTAGGTTAATTAGTCATTGTAAATTGTCCCATGGTTAGATTCAGGTCATTGGGGTTGTGGGGCTGCCTGGGTGGCATGGCTCAAAGAACCAGAAGGGCTTGCACCATACTGTACCGCTAAATACGTAAACAAACAAAATAAGTGACTTTCCGATTAACCAATGGTACAATTAACCAGAATCCATCGTATTTACATTCCTGATTGACTATTCCCTTTGTTTCTGAAAAGTCATTTCAGTCAATTTATGAAAAAGTTTTGAAAAAAAGGTTGAACAGTAATTGAAACAGATTGGACAAATACCGCAGAGGCAATTCTTCAGTAGGTGGCAGTAATGATCGAAATAGCAGCTAGTAAGTGCCCCGTAACACAGCAGCAGGTGAAGCAGGCACCCCCCCCTGCTGACCACAAGTTGTATAACGCAGCAAGATAACCATATAACAATTACAGCATGGAAACAGGCCACCTCGGCCCTTCTAGTCTGGGCCAAACGCTTACTCTCGCCTAGTCCCACCTTCCTGCACTCAGCCCATAACCCTCCATATACCTATCCAATTTTTTTTTTTAAATGACAAAATCGAACCTGCCTCTACCACTTCTTCTGGAACTTCAATGAAGCAGTTATTTTTTCCAGCAGGTCATTCAAAGGAAAAGATACCTGGAAGAGAGTAAAAGGTACTAACGAGATCAAGAGTTTTAAACAGCTTTGGATAGCTCAGGATTAGGTTTCTGTCCTGAAATTATTCCATTATTGCACCTATTTTCTAACTGCTTAGGTGCAGCTTCACCACATATGCAATAAAATCTCCATCTCAAGAAGTCATCCGAAAACATAAATCCCAAATCCAACAGAGATCTTCATTGCAGGATACAGGAAACAAACTGAATTCATGCCTCCCAATGACAGTGTCACAACACAATCATATCATTCGCCAACAGATAACAAGTGGTACATGGCAGAACAATACTAACAAATAATATTTTTTTCTAAAGGTTTAAACTCTCACAAAATAATGATTTACTTGCCATGTCCAGTTTGGAGTATCTATCATTGTATACCAATAACAAGATTAGCAGATGAAGAGCACAGAGGCTATAATATAATAATGTGCAGGCTAGGCTGTCTTTTCAAATCCATCCATCATAACATTTTAAATTAAGACTAATTTGGTAATCCATTACAAACTTGCCACCCTACTCACAGATGGCTGCAGGGTGAGAGCACCATCTCAGACAAGCTGGACAAGGGGAATAAATCCAGCTTGATTACTCCAAGCCCCAAATGCATCTGGTGACATGACTCATCACTGTCACAGAATGCCATCTGCTATTGGCCTTCAAGCTTTCCATGGAATTTTTGCCTCAACTTCAGTATATATTTAGACACGCTCTGATCAACCCTTGGGCCTTCTCCAATCTGTTATCCTCTACGTAACTTGCCTCCAGCTCCCTTTTTCATTCACGCTGAAAAGATAATCTAGCTTCCTTTCTTACCCCTATCAGTCTACAAACATTTGTTTCTCAAGTACTGTCACATTCTTTTAAACCAGCATTACTGATCGATTTCCCAAAGAACCCTCAACCATTGTGTAAAGCAAATTTTTGCCCTGATCACCAATCTCTTTTTTTCCCTCCCAAGACTGCAATGTTGTCAATTACAATGATAATACCCATTTACCCCACAGCTATGTTGGAATTTCTTCAGTTAAATTTTCACCGTTCACTGTACTGAATCAGCCAAATTGAAACTGAGTGACATTCTCTGTGACTGAAAAACACCTCGCTATCCCATCCTTCCTTTTGTAGCTCTCCACAAATCTGTATCCAGTGTTGTGCAAAAATCTTACATACAAACATATAGCTAGGGTGCCTAAGACTTGCACAGAACTGTAGTAATTTTATGTACAGTCAGCCCTCCTTATCCACGAGTTCAGCATGCGCAAATTCATTCAACCGCGAATTGAGAAAACCTGGAAGTGCTCTTCCAGCACTCGTTTTTTGAGCATTGTTCGCCTCGCGTTTCATTCGTTCGCTTTGTTCCTTTGGAAAAAATGGCTCCTAAAAAGCATTACGTGGTCAAAGCAATGTGATGGCTGGCTGGCTAAGTAAAGCGCTACGAATGTAAAGATCACAGGAGAATCGGCATTGGCTAATGCCAAGGCCGCAGCAGCATTCCCAGAGGAGCTCAAGAAACTCCTAGAAGAGAAAGGCCATCTTGCAAGATTTGTATGATAATGCAAAGGAAAAGAAGAGACAGCTTCCTATAACAATGTCTCTAGCTAAAGCATCTGCAATTCTGAAGTCTCGACGTTCAACGCTTGAAGATCCTCAGCCCTCAACCTCCACAGTTCCTGACTTTAGTATTATTGAGCCTCCTCCAAAGTGTCCTTATTCCATAAACAAGACAGTGTAACAACTACTGTACAGGTATTATAAGTTTTACTCGTTGTTTGATCATTGTTCGCCTCGCGTATCATTCATTCGCTTCTTGTGTTGTGAGCGAGAGGAGCATGTAGTTTTTTTCTTGTCAATATTCCCTAAACAAGACAGTGTAACAACTATTTACATAACATTTCCATTGTATTAGGTGTTATAAATTCTGTAATCTAGAGATGATTAAAAGTTTTACTTGTTGTTTGATCACTGTTCGCCTCGTGTCGTCCGTTCGCTGCTTGTGTTGTGAGTGGGAGGAACATGTACAGTTCTTTTTCTTGTCAATATTCCCTAAACATTTCAGTATAACAACTATTTACATATCATTTACATTGTATTAGGTATTATAAGTAATCTAGAGATGATTTAAAGTATACGGGAGGATGTGCATAGGTTATATGCAAGTACTACGCCATTTTATATAAGGGACTTGAGCATCTGCATTTTTTGGTACCCATGGGAGGTCCCGGAATCAAACCCTCACGGATAAGGAGGGTCGACTGTATTGCTGCTGCAAAAACAAAACAAATTTCATGATATACTGTATGTGAATGATATAAAGAGAGTTCAAAAGAGATTCACAAAAATTATTCCAGAATTGAACGGCTTATCATATGAGGAGCACTTGATGACTCTGGGTCTGTACTCACAGGAATTCAGAAGAATGAGGGGTGATCTCATTGAAACCTATCGAATGGTAAAAGGCCTTGATACAGTGGATGTGGAGAGGATGTTTCATATGGTGGGAGAGTCGAAGACCAGAGGGCACAGTCTCAGAATAGAGGGGCATTCATTTAGAAAGGAAATGAGGAGAAAATTCTTTAGCCAGAGTGCTGAATCTGTGGGATCTGTTGCTACACGTGGCTGTGGAGGCCAAGCCATTGGGTATCCTTAACGCAGAGGTTGATAGATTCTTGATTAGTTAGGCATGAAGGGATATGGGAAGAAGGCAAGAGATTGGGGCTGAGAGGGAAATGGATCAGCCATGATGAGCAGACTCGATGAGCCACAGGCCTAATTCTGCTCCTATGTCTTATGATAAACCTGATTCTAATATGGGTCTCTATTGTGGACTGGAAGTGGAAAGGGGGCAGGGAAAGGGGAATCATGGTTGGGAAAAAGGGTAGGAGAGGGGAGGGAGCAGGAAGCACCAGAGGGACGCTCTGTAATGACCAATAAACCAATTGTTGTGAATCAAATGACCTTACGTGGTGCCTCAGGGCCGGGAGGGTCTGCACTTGCACTACCCCCCGCCCCTGGCACTCCTTCTCTGCCACCTATCCCACACCGCTCCTGCAGTGCTCCACCCTGACCATTCCCAATATGCTTTGCTCCCGCCTGATTTAATAACTCACTCACTGCTCCACATTGACAAATACAGTACTGTGCAAAAGTCTTAGGCACCGTAACAACATACATGTGCCTAAGACTTTTGCACAGTACTGTAACTGTCTCAGACATTATAGAAAACCATGATCTAAGAAGCTGTTCAATTCTGGAAGCCCACAAGCATCCATCTTTGACCCCATCTCTTCCACTTCAGCATCTGCAGATTTTATCTTGTTTGTTTCCCATCTCAACCGCTCTTGTTTTTTATGCATAGGACTCCCCTCCCTGATGGTGGATTGTCAAAGAGAATGCTGGATGGATGGGTGGGATCCTTAATGCTAAGAGCCCTGCCTGCACATCACTCCTGAAAATGTCCCCAATGGATGGTAGGGAGACCCCTATGATTCTCTAGTCTGTTCTCACAGTTCTTTACAGGGACTTGCAGTCCGATGCGCTGCTCCCCCCATACCAGACGGAGATGCAGCTTGTCCAGACACTCTCAATGGTGCCCCTGTACAGTTCAGTTAAGATGGTGGTGGTGGAGTGTGGGGGGGGTTGGGAGTCTAATTTGCCTCAGCCTTCTCAGATAGTGGAGACGCTGCTGCACCTTCATATTCAGGGAGGAAATATCAAGGGACCAGGTGAGGTTGCCCGTGATATGAACTTCCAGGAACTCGGTGACTTAGTGCACTTAGTTCTCTCTATGGAGGAGCCATGCATGTGCAGAGGGGATGATTCATCTGCACCTTCCTCGAGTCCACAATCATTTCCTTGGTCTTCTCATGTTCAGACATAGGTTGTTGTTCACGCACCAGTCCACCAGCCGCTCGACTTCCTCTCTGTACTCCAACTCACCATTGTTGTTGATGAGGCCATCCACTGCTGTGCCAGCTGCAAATCTGATGACATGGTTTGAGCTGAATCCCGTGACACAGTCATGCGTCAGCGGTGTGAACAGCAACAGGCTGAGCACACAGCCCTCAGTAGTGCAAGTACCCAGCGTAATGAGACTAGAGATGTTGCTGCCCACACAGAATACATGTACATGTAGCCTTTCTGTTAAGAAGTCCAGGATCCAGTTATAGAGGGAGGCATTGAAACCCTGTGAGGACAGCTTTGCCAACAGTTTCTGGGGTATGATGGTGTTAAATGCCAAATTCAAGTCTGTAAACCGCAATCTAGCATATGAGACACCATTTTCCAGCTGGGACAGGACAGAGTGGAAGGCAGAGGCTTAGGCATCATCAGTGGATAGACTCGAGCGATAAGTGAACTGGAAAAAATCTAATTTAGCTGGGAGGAAGGCTTTAATGCACTCCATGACCAGCCACCTAAAACATTTCATAATGGTTGATGTTAATGCCGCAAGATAATAGTCACTTAGGCAGATTATAGTCACCTTCTTTGGCACTGGAATAATGGCTGTTGCCCTTGAAAACCGAAGCGGTTAATCGGTTAATGATCTGGATGATGGAAATGATGGCATTGTGGCTAAGTATGCTAATGATAAAAAAAAAATAGGTGAAGGGGCAGGTAGTGCTCAGGTAGCAGGGAGTCTGCAGAAGGACTTGGGCAAAGTAGCATTATATCAAATACAGCTTAGGGATGTTTACGGTCATGAACTTTAATAGAAGGAATCAAAGCGGAGACTAATAGAGAGCGAATTCAGAAACAGGAGGTGTGAAGAGACTTGGGAGTCCTAATGCAGGATTCCTAAAAGGTTATCTTGCAGATTGAGTTAGTCATAAAGCTGTCAAATGCAATATGAGCATTCTTTTCGAGGGGACTAGAATAATAAAAGCAAGGATGTAATGCTGAGGCTTTATAAGGCATTGGTCAGACAGCATTTGCTGTATTGTCAGCAGTTTTGGATCCCCTATCTACAGAAGGAAGTGCTGCTATTGAAGAGGGTCCAGAGGAGGTTTATGAGAATAATTCTGGAGATGAAAGGGTTAACATTTGAGGAGAGTTTGATGGTTCCAGACCTGTACTCGCTGGAGTTCAGAAATATGAGCGGGTCTCATTGAAACTTACTGCATATTGAAAGGCCTAGATAAACTGGATGTGGAGAGAATGTTTCCAGTAGCAGCACAACCTCAGAATAGAAAGACATCCCTTTAGAACACAGATGAGGAAGAATTCTTTTTTAGTCAGAGGGTGTTGAATCTGTGGAATTCATTGCCACAGGTGGCTGTGAAGATCAAGTGATTGGATATATTTAAAGTGGAGATTGATAGGTTCTTGATTAGTAAGGGCATCAAAGGTTACAGACAAGGCAGCAGAATGGAGTTGAGAGAAAATAATACTTCAACCACGATCGAATGAGTGGCACAGCAGACTCAAAGGACCAAATTGCCTAATTTTGCTCCTATGTCTTATGGCCTAACCCACTTGCTACCCAAGTTCCAAATCAAGTACTTTATCAAGAATAAATTCTTCTATTTCTAAATTTTCCTGGCCAGCCTCCTATTCTCCAACCTCCATGAAGTTCAATTAAAACAGCCACATTAATACCACACCAATTCTCTCTCATTCAATACCCTGGGCACTTATCAACATACATCAGCCAAAATGACCCAGTATCTCAAAATTCCTCATTATATTTGTCCTTCCCTATCATTGTCCCAATCATCTAGCACCAAAATAAACCACGAGGTTTGCAGTTTTTCAGATTTGGTCTTCTGTATTTCTTCTCTACCCCTTTGAGCCACTTGAGTTGGAGTTTTGAAATTTCTCTCTACCATTTCCTCTACTGCCTCCTCCTCTTTATCCTAGAGTGACCACAATATCAAATTATATATCAATGAACATTGATTATATAAACAGAACTCACTGCATTGACATATGATACCAGAAGCTAGCATTCCCTAAGCACCGGGTAAAAATTAGTCTGACTAATGTTTGTCTGGTCCTGAACAGTCTATGATGAATGCTGGCAGTGGTTCAGAGGCAGTCTTATTTATTACATTCGCTTCTGTTGAATTCATTCTGATATCAAACAGGTAAAATGAGCGTTCAAACCCATATGGATAATCAGTGTCCCTGAAAATAGCGTTATAGTTAACTATGATTTACCAGATGTCTCACTGTTTATTTTTGGAAATTCAAATATAAATTAATAACATAACGGGGAAAAAAGCAACCATATTAAAGAGAAAATACCAAAACTGTTAGAGCTAGACCACCATTACAGCCTTGAATAAAAGTGTAATGGATCCAAACAAGCTTGTTATTTTTCTGAATCACAGTGATACCTGTAACACAAGAACATTAGGTATAGATGTACCCTTACCTGGAAAAGATCCAGTTTACCCCTGCAGTTCACCAAAATTGTCCTGGCTAATATCAGCAGGATGGGGTTGGAAAGGAGGTTGTAAATTGCTTCTCCATCCAAAACCAAACTATTCAATAATGCAACCTGTATGTCTTGAGCCTGAAATGAAACAAACAAAATATGTTAGCTATGACATATTTCTGACATCTCTAGCCTCCTGAAAATTGTAGGTATCTACCAACCATTGCTCAGTTGGGAGTTCCTTTTCAGTGCTGAACTATTCACCTTACCATTGAACTTGCAGCCGTATGAAAGATAACTCATTGAAAATCACCATGAATTTTTGCACGTCACCGAGTGACCACACTCAATGTGCTGTCACCTCAGAGACAGGAAAGCAGGCACCCCATCACAGCAAATCCCCATTTACTTATATCTGAATCAACCAATTCCGATAACTTTATTTGGGACAACGGCAAATGTGCCACATTTGTCCTCAATCAGTGAGAGCAGCAATTCTAGTGCATGGTTTGAATACTGAATATAACTAAATTAAGCCTAAATGTGTTATCGCTTTCTCAAGTAACCATTCCGTATTCACCCAAAAACAAGGATTGTTAGAGAACAGTGCCATGCGCCAACAAATCAAACACAACTTCAAATGGTGAATCAATAATTTCTAAACATTTCATTCATAATGTTAATAAAGACAGATAATGCCATTAATGCATTCCATTTTGGAGTTTTGGTAAGATGCGATTGCTGTGGAATAAAATTAGTTCATACTGTAGCCTGTTCATCATTAATTGGGGTTAAAATCTTATTAAATTAGTGATCTATTCACTTGGTCACACTTTTCAGGCTTGAAGATGATAATAACTTTTCAGCTCTTCAAGCAAATCCAAATTGTAAGCTATCATATGAAGACAATTTGATAATGAGTCATGCTGGGAGAGAAATGAGATGCATCACAAAAATATATAACATGACCTGGGATTCCACAAATGCTGAGCAAACAATCTATTTCTATCCAAGGAGCAAATTGCTAACATCTCACAATCTCACAACTTCATATATCTTGCCTACACTACCGTCGAATGCTTCTTCCTACATTGTAACTTCCCTGATGTCACTGACACGAAATATGTTGGAAAGCTGTTTATGCAACCTTGGCTTTCAAACACCATTATTTGCATACTCCTCTATCTCAATATACATATATCTTAAACAACACACACAAAGTGTTGGATGAACTGAGCAGGTCAGACTGCATCGGTGGAAAATGACCAGTAGAGGTTTTGGGGTGAGACCCCTCAATGGGCCGTTTTTGCAGAGCTCCTTCTAGGCAGTTCCTGCAGACTAAGGCAACTTGCTTCCATGTCATTGTGTTTCAACATAGCTTAAGAGTGCAAGGAAAAAAATGCAGACTCTGCCATGGATGTGATGATAGCCCTGGAAGAGCATGCAGATGGTTTGGTTGGGAAATTGTGTACTTCTTCCACTGATTGTGCATGAACTTTGCGTAGACAGATATCTCCTGGATTGCTGACTACCTGAAAGATAAATCCCAGGTTGTATGGCTAGGTAGTTCTGTCCGAGATGGTGGTAAGTGGCACTGGAACGTCACAAGGGACTGTCTTGTCTCTGTTTCTGTTCACTCTGTACACCTCAGATGTTCAGTACAAATCTGAGTCTTGTCACTGGCAGAAGTTCTTGGATGACTCTGCGGTGGTTGGGTGTATCAGAGACGGGCAGGAGTTGGAGTACAGAGGACTGGTGGACAAGTTTGTGGAGTGGTGCTGGAGGAGTCACCTGCTCCTGAACGTGGCCAAAACCAGGGGGATGGTGATTGACTTTAGAAGGAAGAAGATTGTGACGAGTCCTGTATACATTCTGGTAGATAAAAGTTACGGTGCTGGAGAATACAAATACTTGGGAGTTCACCTCGACAACAGTCTTAACTGGAAAACCAACTCCAAGGCTGTTTACAAGAAGGGGATGAACAGACTCGATTTTCTAAGGAAGCTGAGATCCTTCAAAGTGTGCAGCAGGATGTTGGACATCTTTTACCAGTCTGTTGTAGTGAGCGCAGTCTTCTTTGCAGCTTTATGTTGGGGGAGTATCATCAGTGCTGGTGATGCAAAAAGGCTAAATAAACTCATCAAAAAGGCTGGATCTGTCTTGGCTACAGCCTAGACTCTTTTGAGTTAGAGATGGAGAGGAGGTCACTAAACAAAATGTTATCCATTATGGACAATCTGGCACATCCTCTCCATGACCTACTGAATAAGCAGCGGAGCACCCTTTCGAACAGACTCATTCAGCTTTGCTGTCACAAGGATCGTTACAGAAAATCTTTCCTACCAAATGCAATAAGTTCATCTCTGTGTAACAAGAGAACACACATCATAGTACAATAGTCTGTTTCATTATTTCATACATCATTATTGAACATCGGTAAATTATTATTATGTATTTTATTATTCTGTACTTCATTATTAGTTAAGTCTGACCACTGCTAAATGTGTCTTAAATGTTGCTGCTGTAACAAAATAATTTCCCACTCGGGATCAATAAAGTACTTATTATTACTACTCTATTTCCACCATACAGATTCATAATGCTCAGTGTTCCTCCTTTGTTCTAAGTAGTCTTGGGCCAGGCATTTTAATGAGGTGAAGGGGAAGAAAACTTGGAGAATTCCCTCAAACCATTTCCTCTATCCTGGAAATCTTTCACTGTTAGGGAGTTCAGAGCCAGCTCTTGTTTAAGTAGTATGGCATTTGCCATGTTGGACAAAACTACTGGAGTGTCATCATTTATCCAGTCAATAGATTTGGAGAGATGTGTGCAGACAGCTGTAGCGGAACTTCTCGAATACCTGTTGCAGGGCTGTCCACATCTCAGAAACAAAGAGGGAGGTGGGATCTCTGCGTTGCAGTGGAACATAAGTTTGGTATCGTGTTTCAAGTTCTTGGTCTTCCAGAACTCTTTTTGTCATATGGACCAAGTGCACAACATGGAGGGCTGAAGGGCCTGTACTGTGCTGTAGTGTTCTATGGTTTCCAAGAAAGTAATTCCAGAGTTCCATCATTGATCATAGCTGCCAAGATGTGGTGTTGCAAAATGATTTGAATAGCCACACACAAAGCACTGGAGGAACTCATTGGTTCAGGAAGTATCCATGGAGGGAAATGGACAATGGAGGTTTCTGGTCAAGAGTGCGGCAGATAATATATCTAAGTCTCTATGGTAACATGAAACAGGCTACTAGGTTATTAACTTTGGTTCCAGAAGAACACGACATCTGGATTGAAATTTCTCCAAAGTAACGGATCTGCAGGGCCTAGGCAGTTGCTATATGGACCAAGAACATTCATAGCCAATCCTAATCTGTCTGTGTGAGTGATCTCAGGAGGCTGTGAGGCCTACAAATGCTTCCACTGTCACCAAGCTGGGGAGGAGGCTAAAAGCCTGCCGGATTTCTATTTCATAATCAATAGAGCTCTCTTAGAAAATGTCTGCATGTGGGGCTTAGTGAGGACAGTGGTGAACAAAATCTGAGGCTGCTAAAGCTCACCCATATCTCTTCATTTTCCAGTGGATGAAAACTGAATACATCTGGGCCACAATAACTCATGAAACTGCACTTAAATAATTTATAATATATAAACAATCATAAATTAAGCATAAAGCATGGTGCAACACAAAGCCTTGAAAAGCTTCTACCAAGAACAGTACATTTTAATCATTCATTGAGTATTTGGGTCACATACTTGCTCAATCTTTTACAAATCTACTTAATACCAGTCATACTGCAAGAAGTGATTTTTAACAAATCAATTTGCATTTATATTTGATTGTCCTAGAATTTTGTCAAGTAGGTTTTCCATTTTAAATTTACATTCTGAGTAAGTTTTTAATGCGTCAGTTCTCAGCCTCCAGCAGTGAAAAAGAAACTTGCGTTCAGATGTCAGCTAAGTACTGCTTTTTTGATAAGGATTCCCTGTGCTCAATTAGACATCAACAAGATAGGCATGGATTCTTCCCAGAGGACTGGGATATGTGGTCTCTGTTGACTTCCAAAGATCGGGCTTGACAAAGTCAGTTTCCCTTAGCACATTTCCATCTTGGCAGCTATCTTCTTTAGGTTATATGGAAGGTTAGTCTATGGTTCAGCATCAAGGCGAGTTCATGATACAATATCACAATGTCACTTTCAAAGCGCTCTTGCTCTATCGATAACTGGCTTTAAGCTTCCACTTCCAGAAATATTCATCCATGTTACTGAGCTGCCTGTTGAAGCTGGAACTACCACTGAAGATCACTGCTTGTGATGACAAAGCCAGACCATTCACACAGCTCTGCGAGGTGGCTGAGGCTGTTCCATGAAGCGTCAATTTTGACTGGACGTTTGTTAAGGAAATCAAATAAGGGATCTAAAAACATTGGGTTCATTACTTTTTTAAAATATAAATCTTGGTTTTCATTCCGTTCACTCTGTTCTTAAATATTCACATAATAGACACAGGATGGTAATGGAAGGATGTATTTCAAATTACAGGCCAAGACCAGCGGTGTGCCACAGGGATGGATGCTGGGTCCACTGCTGTTGACATGCATCTTAACAGTTTGGACGAGAATGCAAATGACACCAAAATAGATGCTGCGGCGTATAGTGAAGAAGATGTCTCAGGCTACAAAAGGATCAAGATCAACTGGGACAGTTGCAAAGTAAAAGGAATGGCAGATGTAATTTAACCTAGACAAGTGCAAAGTGATGCATTTTGGGAAATTAAACCAGAGCAAGACAGGGCCCCATAGGAGTGTTGTAGAACAGAGACACCTAGTGGTACAAAGTAGTGACACAGGTAATGAAGAAAGTATTTGTCTTGTTTGCCTTCATTAGACAGAGAAGTGAGTACAAGAACTGAGCACTGTGTCATAGCTATAGAAGATGGTGCAATAACCACACCCAGAATATTGTGCTCAGTTCTGTCACCATACTACAGGAAGGATGTGATTAAGTTAGAAAAAGTAAAGAAAGATTCACAAGCACGTTGCCTGTAATGGAAGTCTTCAGCTATAAAGAGAAACTGGATGGGTTGGTAGTTGCCCCTGAAGCAAAGGAAGCTTATAAAATCATGCTGCCAGACGATGAGTTTGAGTTGAAAAACATATATAGATAGGAAATGTTCACAGCAACATGGGCCAGCTCAGAAGACACCTTGGTCAACACAGACAAGTTGAACTGAAGAGCCTGTTTTCATGCGATATAACTCAGATTTTTTGATACAATTTTCAAACTAAACAAAGGACAAATAAATTAGCTATTTCAAGCTCCTCTTATTTTTTTTGGGAAAAAAATGCAAAATCTTGAACAGATTATAAAGTAAGCATCCTTATTCAATAAATGTAACTTTGGCACAACCTATCAGGCAAACAAACAAAGGTAAAGATAATGTTTCTTTTCAAAATACAATTTATTTTTATGTCAGGGAGTTACATATAAAGGGTTTAAAGGTTTTCTCCTTGGCCAGAAGCAGTTTCCCTTCATATGTGTCAAAGTTCTCTTTCACTATTTGAAAATTACCTTCAATTAGTCTTCAAAGGGAATTGCATACAAGTATGGTGTAAATGAGAAGTCAATCTCTGCAATAGGGAGGAGATCCAAATAGACAGAACTGAAGCTTCGGAGAAATCATTAACTTACTGCATCTTCAGTTCCCCCCAGATACCAACAAATGGTTGTGATAGGTCATCAGAGCAATGCATTACAGTCAACCTTCACTAATCCGACTACCTGTAATCAGGTTCCTTCGATAATCCGGCACTGATTCACATTGTTTGCTTGTACTAGATCTGTTCACGTGTTTGCTCGCTCTTGTAAGCACAGACAGGTGATTCCTGCTTGTTATCCTGCATTTATTAATATCATTTGCGTGAGGCGCGGCTGTCCAGCACCTGCCCATCTCACCTGCCAGTGGCAGGGGGGGAGTTGGTGCGCGCTGGGTCAGTCCGCCTTCTCGCCCACCTGCCAGCAGTCACACACTGCCCTCCGGCGTCCCATTCTCTTCTGCTTACGACCTTAGATCAGACATGGCGACCCGCTAAATTTAAGCATATTACTAAGCGGAGGAAAAAAAACTAATGAGGATTCCCTCAGTAACTGCGAGTGAAGAGGGAAGAGCCAAGCGCCGAATCCCCGGCTGCCTGGCGGTCACGTGAAATGTGGTGTATAGAAGATCTCCTTTCTCTGACTTCTGCTTCTGCTCACCCAGATGTGCTGCCATCAACAGTTTTTGAAGAAACTGTTGTGCCAGTTTCAGCACCAGTTCCTGATGCTTCACTTATTTTTCAAGATGAAGATGTTGATGATCCTGACAACCCCACACTTGCAAACATGTAACTTTGCCTGAAGGTATATTAAACATCTCACTTTAGAAGCGGAAGTGCTCAACTGTTCTGTACAAGTTAATTCTTGTACATTTACCTTTATTTATCTGTGCCTGTACAGTATATTACTTTATTAAAATTTCACTCATTTAATATTTCTGTTTCATTATTATCTAACGTACTGATTTACATGATATTTCAAAGGTATGATGAGGTGGTTAGCTATTGCTTAATGTGATCCTTCTGTAATTCGGCATTTTCATTAATCCAGCACTCCTCAGGTCCCAATGGTGCCAGATTAGTGAAGGTCGACCTGTATCTTATTTTCTCCCTCCACAGATGCTACCTCACCAGCTGGGTATCCCAAGCCTTTTCTGCTTTTATACCAACTTACTGTAGACTACCTGATTTTCCAAATGTAATTAATACAAACTGACCCAAAATTATCAGTTCATAATTACAGTGTGACACAGAGCATGGAAAGATGCCCTTTAACCCACACTGTTCATGCCAACCAAGTTGCAATATTTGAGCTAGTCTCATTTCCCTGAATTTGGCGCACATTACGCTAAACCTTTCATATCAATGTACCGGCCGAAATATCTTCTAAATGCAGTACTAGTACTGCATTTACCATTTCCTTGGGCAACTCTATGCACATACCCACCAACTCTGAGTGGAAAAACTTGCCCTTTAAGTTCTTCCTTTCTCACCTTAAAACGTTGTCCTCTGGCTTTCGATTCTACCAACCTGGGGAAAAGACCATGACCATTCGCCTGAACTGTGCCCCTGTTATTTTATGTATCTCTATAGAAAACTGCTCAGGTCCCTATGCTCCAGTGAAGAAAGCCTCGGCCTAACCAGTCTCTGCTTACAACTCAAGCCCTCCAACCCAGGTAAAATCCTTGTGAACATCTGGTGCCCTCTTTCTAGCTTAATAATATTCCTGGCATAGCTAGGTAAGCAGAACTACACACAATACTCCACCTGTGATTTCATCAGCATCCTTTACAGCTGTGGCTTGGCATCCCAACTCCTGTGCTTAGGGTCTCTGACCAATGAAGGCAAATGTACCAGATGCATTCCTCATCACCGTCAACCTGGGATGCCACTTTCAGGAAACTATGTACTTGTACCTGAGGCCTCCCTGTTCCACAATACCCTGCCCTTCACAGTGTTAAACTTATCAAAACGCAACACTTCGTATGTGTCCAAGTAAAATTTCAGCTGCCATTCCTTGGCCATCTTTCACAGTAATCTAGATCTTGTTGCAATTATTCATTGGTCAGAGCATTGAATACAAGAGTTGAGATGTCATATTACAATAACACCACTGTCCACAACGCGTATCATCCACAAACTTGCCAACCATGCCACTACATTCTCAAACAAATCATTAAAATAGATGATCAACAACAATGGAACAAGCACCAATCCCTGTGGGACACCACTAGTTACAGGCATCTAATCTGAAAAACAACCGTCCACTGTCATCCTCTCACTCCATCCACCAAGCTAATTCCCATTATCAAGCCTGCCCAGAATCCCATGTGATCTAACCGTGCAACAAACCTACGATATGGAACCTTGTCAAAATGTCACGCTCTGCCCTCATCAATCCTCTTGGACACCTCTTCAAAAAGAACCTCAATCAAATTCATGAGATGTGACTTCCCATGTTGACTAGTCCTAAACAGAACTTGCCTTTCCAACTGTAGTTCAAATAAATCATTCTCTTTAATGCATAAATGTTTTCTCCCACCTTCCTGATCTATAGGTATGGGGGTTTTTTTTAAGGCCACAATTCAAGGATTTGGCAGTGATTAAAAAGAACTATGTAGACATGTTTGCGACTGAGGGCTGGGAGCTTCAAGTTCCTAGGTGTGAACATCATCAAGAGCCTGTCCTGGTCCAACCACATAGACGCCATAGCCAAGAAAGCTCACCAGCACCACTACTTCCTCAGGCGGGTAAAGAAATGTGGCCTGTTCCTGTTGACCCTGAACAACTTTTATCAAGCCATCTTAAAAAACATCCTATCTGAATGCCTAATGGTTTGGTAGGGCAACTGCTCTGCGTGTGACTCCAAGAAACTGCAGAGAGTTGTGGACAGAGCTCAGCATACCAAGAAAATCAACTTCCCCTCCATGGATTCTGTCTATACTTATTGCTGGCTCAGTAAAACAAACAGCATAATCAAAGACCCCATCCACCCTGGACATTCTCTCTTCTCCCCTTGTCACCAGTCTCAAAGCACATACCACCAGGCTGAAAGACAGCTCCTATCCTGCTGTTATAAGGCTGTTGGATAGCCTTAGTACAATACAGTGGAATCTAGACATCACTAGCGGCCTTGTTAAGATGTTGCACCTTAATGTTTACCTGTACCGCAGTTTCTCTAGCTGTTACACTTTATTCAGCATTTTGTAATTGTTTTACCCTGTTCTACTTTAATGCACTGTGTAAACATCTAATCTGTATGAACAATACACAAGCTTTTCACTGCATCTCTGTACATGCAACAAAAAAAAACAATGGTAAAAATGAATGTGCAAACAAGAGCTACGGCAACTTTATCTGTACGTCTCCTTACCACAGCAAAGTTCCCTTTCATTATTGCAGGCAAAACGTCCTCTGGCTGAATCTGAACAGGAGGTCCGGTCCAGTTACTCTGCACAAACAGCTGTAAACTGCCAACACCCAGAAAGAACACCACCAGTTGTCTACAATAAAAGTAAGAAAGTGGGTTAAGTAGGTGTCATCCCATCTTTTGGATCATTCCATCAAGACGTTCGCAAATTTCAAATGTTCAATCTCAAATTATGGTAGCATCACCTTCAATCATTTACCAGATTTCAGTGAAAATAAATAATTCTCAGTGATTTTTTTTATTATTTTAGAATTTGCCTCAGGTAAGCCAAAATAATTAATGTATTTGAACCTCATAACCATCCTCCTGATTGAGAATAGTTTTGTCTGAGCCAAGCAGCTCAGACTAAAAATACTCTATCACGGTACACAGAGATACTGCAGATTCTAGAATCCACAGCAACGTACACAAATTGCTGGAGGGACTCAGCAGGTCAGGCACATCGATAGAGGGGAACAAACAGTTGACATTTCAGGTTTCATCAGGACTGGAAAGGAAGGAGACAAAAGCCAGTACAACTTGGGGGGGGGGGGGGGGGAGGGGGTAGGGGAAGCTGACAGCTGATAGGTGAGACCAGATGAAGGGGAAGGTGGGTATGTGAAGGAGAGGAGATGAACTAAGAAGCTGAGAGAGGATAGGCAGAAAAGGTAAAGGGCTGAAGAAGGAGGAATCTAATAGAAGATGACAGTGGACCATGGAAGAAAGGGAAGGAGGAGGGGAACCACAGGGGGGGTGATGGGCAGGTGAGGAGAAAGGGTGAGATGATAACCAGAATGGAAAAACAGCTCTGGAATTGAAGCAAGCTATTCAAATCCTGTGTGACTTCAGAATATAAGAGTTTCATTGTTACATTGGGAGTATTTTTTAGATTAAGTAGTATGAGTGAGCAATGCAGGGTGGTGGGGGGGGGGGGGGAGAGAAGAACTTACAGGGCTGAGGAAAGCTTAAAGGACTAACCAGATATCTTTACCAAAGCTCTGGCAAAAGTTGAATGTGCTGAAGAGATTATTTGATGATTGTGGAAAATTGTTATGAAAAATGTTGAAAATATAACTTTCAATTTACCTTTCAACTTGATCTTCTGATGGACCACTGAGATATGCCAGGATTTGTTTTTCCAAATAAATGTCAATAGTTTCTTCATCAGTGATTTGAGCAGAGAAAATTTCCTGAATCTTTTGATTCAATAATATCCCTTCAAAGTTCCCCTCCAACAACTGGTGCAGCAAGAAGTTGCTTTCTGAAAATGGAACAACCACCATCAGGCTCAGTAAACAGGGTACAACGGAGTCATGCATTTTTTTGTACGTTAATTTACAGACTTCACTACTTTTCACACTCTTTCTAGCCCTGGCCAATACAGAGATATGCCTGTCACTTACCAAAGGGAACACTCTGCTTAGCTGTGCCTAAGTGGCAGAAGCCATCAAGTACTGCAGCTGAGCCTAATCTTAACTTCCTCAACACGAACAAACACACACACTTTCCATTGTTCATGGGCAGGCAGAAAAATGGATGCTATTGTCATTACACAATGAGCAGGACAGAAAGCCAAGCTGTTTTGCCTCCTTTTGCTCCTTGGGTCAGTGCTGTCCAACCCACAAGTGTCAGAGAGGCACCATTGGAGGGAACCTCGAACGAGCCTGCAGCATTATCACTTCAGGGGGAGAAGTTGTGTGAGATTAGTGGTTGACCACCTTGTCCCTTCAAGTTGCTCCATCAACATGACGAAACAATTCACCACCCGCCCGAAGGAGTAAAGTTGCAACAAAGGTCAATACCACCACAGGGAGACCAGTCTACTTAACGAAGACCCCTGCCACTGGTTCAGGTATCCACTCCTTCACAGCGCAGTGCTATTACAGTGCCAACGATCGTGGCTCAGTTCCCGCTGCTGTCTGTAAGGAGTTTGTATGTTCTCCCCTTAACACCATGGTTTCGTCTGGGTACTCCGGTTTCCTCCCAAGTTCCAAAGACACACGTTTTAGTAAGAGCTACTAAGGGCACGCTGTGTTGGTGCCAGAAGCATGGCAACACTCGCAAATGGCCACAGCACATTTGTGACATAAGTGGCATATTTCACTGTATGTACATGTGACAAAGCTAATATTTAATAAAGCTAATCTTTTCACCTACCTACAGACTCGACTGTCAATGTGATAAACCGCAACATGCCCTGCCTCATAACTGTTTGATCAGGAACAAGGATCAAGGGAACATCCAATTTCATCAGCATGATAATATTGAAACAGGATTAACTTATTTACTCTCGAGTTGATTTCATGAGAGCTTATTTCATTTGCAACCTCACACTACAAACCCACCTTTTCCCCAAATCCTGCAATACATTTGGCTAATAAATGCCTCTCAACCTCAGTTTCTAAATTCAAACCATCAACTGGCATGTGGTCCAAGTCTCTACCACTCTTTCCCTAACTTCACTCCTGAGTACTTGATTCAAATTTTTAGGACATATGCCTTAGCCTAAAACACCAAACCTGTCCCTCTCCACATACTATATTGATTCTCCAAAAATTTTCCATCAAATCATCCCTTGACTTCTTAACTTCAAAGAAATGTCCCTTCAGCTTTTGCAGAAATGCCTGTTTCTTTTCACCAGCCCAATGTCCTACAGTTCTCTTCTGAATGGTTTCATGAAGCATTAAAAAAAACAACCGCAGCACACGGAAGACAGGTCTATCACAATCTCAAAACACCTAAAATGTGCAATGGGCAGTGGATAATAAAGACAATCATTGCTGCACTGCTCATTGTGTCACAAAAAGATTCTCCTGCTATCCAAGTGTAAATCAGGCTTAGAGCTTCCTGCATTTTTTTGTTACCATGCCAGAGGCAAACACATCTTACGTGAATAACAACAATTTATTTTATTGAACTAAGATTATTCACTTTAACAATCATTGCAAATTTAGTATCATGTGCAGTTCTGGTCACTGACCTACAGTACTGTGCAAAGGTCTTGGGCACATATACTGTATATAGCATTGGGTGCCTAAGATTTCTGCACAGTACTGTAGTGACTTTATGTATTGCATTGTACTGCAAAAAAACAAATTTCATGACATATGTGAGTGATGATAAATCTGATTCTGATATGGGTCTCTATTGTGGACAGAGAGTGGGAAGAGGGCATGGAGAGGGGAATCATAGTTGGGAAAGGGGATGAGGGAAGGGAGAGGGGAGGGAGCAGGAAGCACTAGAGAGACATTCTGTAATAATCAATAAACTGATTGTTTGTAATCAAATTACCTTGCCTGGTGTCTCAGGGCTAGGTGCGTCTGCAGCCGCACCACTGGCACTCCTTCTCTGCCGCCTGACCCACAGCCCTCCCGCGGTGCTCCACCCTCACCATTCCCAACACCTTTTGCTCCCACAAGATTTACAAATACTCTCCGCTCTACATTGACAAATACAGTACTGTGCAAAAGTTTTAGCTATATAGTTCGGGTGCCTAAGACCTTCGCTCAGTACTGTAAAGAGTAAGCTTAAACAAGTTGGGAAAATTTACAAGGATCCTGCCGGAACTTGAGTTTGAATTACAGGGCTGGCTGAATAGGTTAGGGGTTATTTCCTGGATTGCTAGAGATTGAGGGGAGATTGAATACAAAATTCAAAAGTATAGATAGGGTAAATGCATGCAGGCTTTTTCCCCTGGGTAGGTGAGACTAGAACTAGACTAGAACTAGACTAGAACTAGAGGTCATAGGTTCAGGATAAAAGGTGAAATATTTAAGGAGAGTCTGAGGGGTAACTACTTCACTCAGAGGATGTGGATATGGAATGAGCTGCCAGCTGAAGGGGTGGATACAGGCTCAGCGGTAATATCTCGGAAAAGTTTGGATAGGTACATGGATGAGAGAAGTATGGAAAGCTCTCCTAAGGTGTAAGTAGATAAAACTAGGCAGAAAACCATGTTGGCATGGACTTGGGCCTGTTACTGTGCTGTCAGGCTCGACAACTCATCGTAAAATGTAGAGTAAATATTCATACTCCAGCTAAATTGTTTCTCAATGTATCCCACTCTACTTTCACCATGAAAGCAGCCAAATTACACTAAGCAATGTCTCCATTCAAATGACTAACCAGGTAAACTTGTTTCTGTTGGTAATGTCTGCAATGCAGCATTCCCACAGAGTCACACTATTATACATGTGAAGCACTCAGTTCCAATTAATTCATCGTACCAAAGCAAAAGTACAAAATTAGACAGATGTGAGGATCCATACACGAACAGACAACGAGAGACATTTCTAACATGTAATTATTCCTGCCACATCCAATTCATGTTTGTACTTCATAATGGAACACTACTGGCTCGCATTCCATAATAAATAAGAGTTCCCTCAAAAATGGAACTGCTATACATTGTAGTTTGTCTGCCTTAAAACAGTACCAATGTACAAAGAGATATTAAAAACAGCAAATTGTTTTGATATCCAGAATAACAGCATATTGTTCTATTTTTTGACTAAAACAATCTTTTCCACATAAAAGAATCACAATTCTGCTGCAACCAATTTGAAGTGTTTCCAATCCTGATGTAAATAACTAAGCTCCAGTTTTAACTGGAAGCCTGATATGACAGACACCCAAGTTTGATATTCATCAACTGCAAGTCAAAGATCTTATTTCTAATGTAGGTTGCTTTTGGGAAATCAAATGATTTTATTATAAATTGGTAGTATCTCTTATCTAACACCTAACTGAACAGTTCACGTTGCCAGCCTGACCATACACATCTTTCAAAATTCAGCCTTTCAGCATTTCCTACATTGCCAAAATTTTCAATTCGGAAACGGCAGGCAGAAATTACACAGTGAAATATCAGCAACATGGAATCCAAAAGAATCATAACCCCCCACTGTTCTATTTTAACACCATCATTATGGGCAGACAGACTTTATACAAACACTCTGAAACCTGTTACTAATAATGCCCTAAGGGATTCCAAACAACGGGATGTCCAAATGTTGACGCACTTCATCGTTCATTTGCCAAACCCAGTTCTGTCAGGCCTCCCTCAGTTCTAGGTCACTGTTTTGGTGGGAAGAACATCGTTACTTTTTTATTGGATGGTACTTTATACTGCTTTCCTTCAGGTTTTCAGTGCCTTCTTTCTTGTGGTTAATTGGCGAGCAGCTGATCTGTTAATTTTTTTGTGTGTAAGAGGTGGAGTTGAGGGTTTGGCGCTACTATCGCTGTTCTTTTCTGAAAGTGAGGAGGGGTCAGGGATTGCTGTGTGTAGGGGTCAGTTACTGATTTTGTGGCTGAGTTTTTGCTGCAGGTGGGGGGGGGATGGATTTTGGGGTCCGTGAGTTTTGTTTCTTTTCGTTTTCATGCCGGTTTTGGGGGGGGGGGGGGTGTTGATGTCTTTTCTTTCATCAATGCCCATGGTCCTTTCATAGTTAATGGCTATTTGGAGTAGACAAATATCAGAGTTGTACTGTACATGCATACTCTGTCAATAAAATAAACTTTCGTCTCAAAGTAAAACCATATTCCTACTTCCATACACTTTTATTCATTTTGTAATCTGAAACATTATTTTTAAATTGAAAATAAATTACATAGTTCATCTTTAAAAATTCAATAGCCCACATTTTTTCAAGCCTGCTGAAAATGGATTCGTATGGTGTAAAATGCAACAAACAATTCAACTAACACAGGTAAAATCTTGCTTTAGGTTAGACTCATTGCATTCCATAAAGGACGAAGGTCATTACCTTTTATTTCACATATAGATGTCACAGACTTAAGGTGAAGAGATGTTGGGAGTGCAGTATTCCTTCCATCTGTGGACAGCGAATGCCCATCAGCTGCGGCTAGTAAGGTCCTTCTACTCCATGCATAACTTTTTATTGCTCAATCTTCTAACAGCACATAGCTGCTTTAATACTAAACTACAAGTTATCCCGCAACTGCCAACTTATACTCAAATTAAGTTTTTAATTCACAGCCAATTCACTATTAGCCTTCTGCTGTAAGTATCCAGTAAGAAGCGGCTTCAAACTGCTGGTTCTAAAAGATCTGGTAATCATACACCAGCCTTTGAATAAAAAAATCAGAATCAGAAACCTGTGAATGTTCCCTGGGAAGAGAATGCCAAGTACTTACAAACTTTGTTTTTAAATGTGTACATTGAAAAGAATGTGTATGAAATAAGAACAATTATCCAACATTTATCTCTTATAGACTCCCTCTAAACTAAAAAGAGAATCTAGAACTAGTCCTACAAACTTTAGAAAAGGAGAATTCAATCTATAGTGCTTGGGGAACCCATTCCAGTTTTCAAGATCTGGAGGAAACATTCCAATGCAAATGATTAAGAATCATGGTCTTTGTCTAACCAGTCATGGATAGATGGGCCAAAGGGCCCATTTTTGTGATGTAGATGGGTTCAAAGTTGAATAAGAGCACAATATGCCTCATGTCACTAACTATAGAGGTTCGAAACATTTAGATATTTCAAATATAAGATTATTGTCCTATCCAGAATTCTACTCATTTGTTTGAAAAGTAAAATGGATTAGTTATCTAAAATTATTTACAATAATAAGTCCCTGATGAAATACACTTGATACAAATTCACATGTCCTCTCACCAGCAGCATTCATGACATGCAGTTAACAACTGGACTGATTTTACAATTCTGTCCTCTAGTCAATGTAATTTCTAGTGGACCAGAATTGTGCATCAATGATGGCGTTCATAGATTTGTCTTTAAACTTAGTGCAAAAGCTCAGGCAAATAGTTAACACTTCTTTGGACATATATTAATCAAAATACTGCATTATTTCAAGCGATTGCCTAACCGCGCTGAGATAACCATGTACTCCACGATATTACAATGGTACGTTTTGGAAATTTTGGCTCTAGTTACATACAGTCCTTAGTTACAGCTTTTCTTATGCAGATTATATACCATGATATGCTATGATTGTTCTGTGTAATATATATATTTGAAATTATCTATGAATAAATTGTACAATTGAAATAAAAAAATAAATTCAGTCAACAAATTTAAAAAGTAGAGTCGTATTTATAATGTCCTAGCTTTCAGTAGAACGGAGCTTTCAGCCTCCCGTTAATCACTAAATAGACTGCAGACACAGGGACATGACTAATGACAGCCCCAGCTCTTTTCCTGCCTGTTTTTCAAAACCCTCAACTTTGTTGCCTTCAAACATCTACATACCTTACTCTAAAACGTATTCATTAATTCAACCTCCTCAGCTCTCTGAGATGGAGAATTCAAAAGATTCACAAACCAAAGAGATGGAATTCCAACTCCTGACTCAGGCAATTCTGAACCCTTACCCCTTGGTTCTAGATTCTTCATAAGGTGAAATATCCTTTCAGTACATAATATACCAAGAAGAGTAAAACAGTAAACGCAAAGGCTTTGTACCGAAAGAAAAGTAGATTAACTCAAGTATATAGACAATAACAAGCCCGACCCATAACATTTATTAAATCCAGGGCCACACCTCTGAAAGTACTTTATTTTCTGTAAAGCACTTGAGAGATCATGTGGTCGCAAATGAAAGATGTTTTTCTTCATCTATTGGAGCTTTTCAGTTCACTGGTAATCAACAGTAATGTCAACTAAGTCACTAAATAGCAAGACTTGCAATGTCAGCTTATTTCACATAGCCACCATTAACCACTGGCAAAATAATGGAATACATTCATTCATTTCACATCTCAGTGCAAACAGAGAACAGACTCACATATGAATGCAGCTATACAGTAAAAACGGAGATAGCTGTTCAATGAAAACTCCAGGATTTGCACAGCAGCCAGGCGATGATGATGGGTAATGTTGTTCCTTGTGAAGCTTTCAATTCTAACATACATATTTCAAATAAATATGATGAAAAGGTGATTAAGTAAAAGGAGCATGAGTAGGCCATCTGGCCCATCAAGGCTGTTCCGCCATTCAATAAGATCAAAGCTGATCTGGATGTGGGCTCAGTTCCACCTACCTGCCCTTGCACCATAACCCTTAATTCCCATGCTAAGCAAAAACCTGTCTAACTGTTTATTAAATATATTTAATGAGGAAGCTGTCTATTGCTTTCCTGACAGAGAGTTCCACAGATTCATGACTCTCCAGGGAAAGCAGCTTCTCATCTCCATCCTAAATCTATTTACCTGAATCTCGAGGCTATGACCCTAGTTCTAGACACTCTTACCAGTGGAAACAACTTTCCTGCCTCTATCTTATTGATCCCTTTCATGTGCTTCTATAAGATAACCCTCTCATTCTTCTGAATTCCAGCAAAGTGACTCAACCTCTCCTCATTGACTAACCCTCATTACCAGAATAAACCTGGTGAGCCTCCTCTACACTGCCTCCAAAGCCAGTGTATATTTTGTTAAAGAGACCAGACATGCACAGACTACTCCATGTGCAGCCGCACCAGATGAAGGCCAATACACCGTATGCCTTCTTAACCAGAGTCAACCTGTGCAGCTGCTTTGATTGTCCTGTGGACTCGGACCCAAGATCCGTCTGATCCTCCATACTGCCAGCCGTCGATTACATGAAAGCACTGGAAAATGTCTTTGGCGCAACAGGAAACCCAGTGGAGCTCGTGGCGGGGTTTCAGAACATGCATCAGAAGGTGGGTGGGTGGGGGAGATCCCTAAGGGGACGAACAACGCGGAGGGCTGCTGGCAGCAGGTGTCACGCGAAAAGGGGAGTGAGCCCCCGGGTACCTCAGCAGGAAGAGTCACTGGAAAAACTTAGAGAAGACCCAGTGAGGGAATGGCCTTGGTATCTCTGGGGGAACCGGTCCCCAGCCATATACCAAGGAACCCCCAAAAGTGAAAGATTGTATTCCTGAAGGCTTAGTGAGGCCATGCTCCAGTGTATCACTACAGATAGAGGGTATTTATGCTAAAGCCATACTCAACACCGGGTCGCAGGTCATGTTGCTGTAACGTTTGTTTTACAACCGGTATCTGACGCATTTAACACTGACACCATTCAGTGCACTGGAGATCTGGGGTCTTAGTGCTGGTGATTATCCATACAATGGTTATCTGTCAGTGAAACCGGAGTTCTCAGAGGCCGATGTGGGAGTGGCTGAGGTGCGAAGTGGTTCAGTGTGCTAGACCTGAGGAGTGAATATTACCAGATCCCCATGAGGGAGGCTGACAAAGAGAAGTCGGCATTTATATGTCCCCTGGGATTCTTCCAGTTCGAAAGGATGCCCCAGGGCATATCGGGAGCCCCTGCAACCTTCCAGCGGGTCATGGAGAAGACAGTGGGGGATATGAACATGCTTGAGGTATTGGTGTATCTGGAGGACCTCACAGTGTTTGGGTCCATCTGGAAGAACATGAAGCAAGGCTACTGAAGATGTTGGGCCACCTGAAAGCTGAAGGGTTAAAACTTTCCCTGGACAAGTGCCAGTTCTGCAAGATGTCTGTTAGCTATGTTGGGCACATAGTCTCACGGAGGGAGTATCTAGCTAAGATAGAGGCGGTGACCACCTAGCCAAGGCCCCACACTGTGAGTGCTCTGCACTTGTTCCTCGGGTTCCGTGGTTACTATTGGAGGCTCGTGAAGGGCTACGTGAAAGTGAGTCACCCAATGAATCAGCTTCTGAATGGTATATTCTGCCTTTTGCTAACTCCCAATTGTCTGAGGAAGAGACTCACAGCCCTTCTCCCGCTGAGCTAGGTGAAATTGGGGGGGTTGCAGTGGAACCCTGCAAGGGATAAAGTGGGGCTTGGCCATGGGACAGATGGCTCCAAGTTGTAGGTGCGCACGAGTGATAGGCTGAGGTAGACCAGTAGTTGTCTGAACCTGAAGAGTTAGGTGAGGGGGAACAGAGGTCTCACAGAATTAGGAGACCAACTGATAGGCTGGCCTATGTAGCACCGAGGGAACAGAGCATGGCCCCTACTGTCTTGGGGAGCTATGTCACTGCCTTTTACACCTGGGTTGGACTCTGTGTTTTGCAGAAAGGGTTAGCAAATTATCTCAAAGTCATGAGGACATGACTAAATTTGGTGGGGCGGGGGGGTGTAATGACCTGGGAAAGGTTTCCCTGCTAATGTAATGCTTTCTATGTAGCACAGTGTTTGGCTTATGGCTAGAGATAATGGGGGGCTTTGGAATATGCACTAGCCAATGAGGGGAGATTTTCTTTCTTGTGGGCCCCAGAGAAGGTTTTGCGGTCTTTCGTTTGGCAGAAGATGGAGAGAGAAGATGCTAGAACGGGTAAGTTATAGACTGCAGAACAGAATGGACTTGGAATGGGGTCGGGTGTCGACCGCCCAAGGAAAAAAAAATTGATGGAGAATGAACAGATGGGAAAACAGTGAGCTCCCAATGTTGCGCATTAGACTGTTTCATGAGAATGGGTCCTTTTTTTTTCTTTTCTTTACTAACCCTATAGCCAAATTAAGAATTATAAAGCTCAATCGTTCAATGGCATTTTGTGTTTGTTATTTCGTGCTAACAGGGGAACACATCACACAGCATCCAACCAAAGAAGATTTCTCAAGTTTGGCTGAGCTGGAGGCTGTCTTCCCCTAGATTAAGCTGCTAACCTAATCTAGGGTTACAACTGCATAGCAGGTATTAGCAATAGATGTTTCACTGACACCTCCCGCATTACGTGGGAAATCAGAACACCTCCAGCATTCCGCAAATGGATGGATTTGATATGGAGTGACAACAATGCTGAAGGCATCCAGCATGACAAGTTTAACAAACTGGTCACGTTGCGAGTAATAGCTGCACAAGTAGAAAAGGAATAGATGGCCACAGGTGGCACAAGCAGATAATGCAAGACTTTATTGTGGCTAACTGCTTCTCAGGTATATCACATTGGGAACTGTTGAGGGAGAGGGGAAATGGCCTCCTAAGGGAAAGCAGCAGCAGCATCATGATTTGTGCCATCAAGATTGACTCTCCTGCTCAGAAAGAGAGGGAAAAGACTGCAACAGCTATACTTCAAAAGTTCAAAGTACATTTATACAACCCTGAGATTTGTCTCCTTACAGGCAGCCGCAAAACAAAGAAACCTAAAAGAAGCCATTAAAAAAAGACCGTCAAACACTCAATGTGCAGAGAGAGAGAAAAAACCATGCAACCAATGAAAGTAAGCAAATGGCATTCAGAACAAAAGTGAGTCCATAGACACGAAGCCCAGAGCAGCAGGAGCAGGCCACAGCCCCAGTTCAGTGCAGAGCCAAGTAAACATGATAGGGGATTTGGTTTTGCTATGGTTAGTTAAAGGGTCAACTGTGCAAAGTCAATGGAAAGTACTTAGAACACATGGATGAACCATTACAACTGTTCATTTCTGTCTGATGCAAAGAAAACTGGAGAAGTGCCTCAACTATAGCTGACAAAATACGGGACGGCACTAGATCCAAGGAGGAGATATATAAAATCAGCTGAAGTAGTATCAAACCAGAGAGCAGGTTAGAATTCAACAAAGGAAGGTAAAGGGAATGATTAAAGAGAAAACAGAGTGGGACACTGAACTTTTAAAAAATGTAAAACGCGACGACAAAAGTTCCAGAGATACATAAAGAGAAAAAAAATGGTGTCAAAACAACCAGGAATCCCTCAAAGTTTTCATAATAAAGGAGCAGGTCATCGACTTTGGGAGATGGGGTGGAATACATACCTGTCTGCTGAGGTGTAGATGGCTGAGAGTTATAGCTCCTAGGTGTAACTATTATCAATAATGCGTCCTGGACCAGCCACCAATGCCTATACTTCCTCAGAAACTTAAAGAAATTCAGCACGACTCCAATAACTCGTACCGGTTTTTGCAGATACACCACAGAAAGCAACCTAGCTGGATGCATCATACCTTGGGATGGTAACTGCTCTGCCCATGATGCAAGAAATTCAAAAGATTTGTGAACGCAGCCTAATCTGCCACACAAGCCCACCCACTGACCCACCACTAACATAACCAAGACCAATCCCATCCACCTCCACACCTTGATCATGAACTTTTCTCCCCATCAGGCAGAATATACAAAATCTTAAGAGGATATCCCACTGTTATCAGACTATTGAAAAGATCTCTCCAACACTAAAGATGAACTCTTGATCTCCAGGTCTAACTTGTCATGGCCCCGGTACTTTGGCCGTCTACCTGCACTGCACATTTTCTAAAATGGAACCCTATATTCTTACCTCAATGTACGACATGATCTGTCTGGACGGTATACAAGAGCTTTTTACTAGATTTTAGTACATGTGACAATAAGCAATACAAATTGAGCATAGAACAGTATAGTACAGTACAGGCCCTTCAGCCCACAATATATTACAGACCTTTTAACCTGCTCCCAGATCAATCGAACCCTTCCCTCCCACACAGCCCTCCATATTTTGTTCATCCATGTGCTTATCAAAGAGTATCTTAAGTGTTCCTAAAGTATCTTCCTCTACCCACCACCTTGCCAATGCACTCCATGTACCCACCACTCTCTATGTAGAAAACTGACCTCTGACTACACCCCAATGCTTTCCCCCAATTAGTATAAAATTATTATAAGATAGTCACTATTTCCACCCTGGAAAAAAGGAACTAGATATCTATGCCCCTTATCATCTTATACACCTATCAAAGTTCCAAGTAAATTTATTATCAAAGTACATATATGTCACCACATACAACCCTGAGATTCATTTTATTGTGGTAGCGGCTGGCATATATCTGTCTTGAAGAACAATGGGTGACAATGATCATCACAAGCCTGGGTGGAAGGTACGGAGATCCTGAGATGCATTGTCATCAAGATTCCCCTCTCAGCCTCACTAGTGTAGTCCAAAGGAAAGCTTATGAAGCAATACATTTGGCACCAGCTTGGCTGCACGAGCTGCAGGAAGGATGTTCAATGACATCCAGCCACCTTAGGGGCTCCACACCGGATTTACTCCCTTAGTCTTCCTCTCCTGAGGCTGCCCATAAGGCAGTGGGGCTATTTATCCATAGCAGGGGACTTGCTCAGTAAATCCATAATAGAATAATAACCATAACAGAATTAATGAAGGATCATGCCATCATGAGCATTCGAGCAGTGTGCAAAAGACAGCAAAATGTGCAAATACAAAATGTAAAATAATGATAAATGAATAAGCAATAAATATCAAGAAAATGAGATGAAGAGTCTTTGAAAGTGAGTTGCTAGGTTGTGGGAACATTTCAGTGATGGGGCAAGTGAAGGTGAGTGAAGTTATCCCCCTTTGGTTCAAGGGTCTGATGGTTAATAACTGTCCTGAAGCTGTATTCCTGTAATCAGAGACAGACAGTGTCAGCAGCTTTAAATTCCTCAGTTTTATCATTTTGGAGGAATGGCAGCAGCGAGAAGAGAGCATGGCCCGGGTGATGAGAGTCCCTGATGATGGATGTTGCTTTCCTGAAACAACACTCTGTGTAGATGTGTTCATTGGTGGGGAGGGCTTTACCATTGATGGAATGAGCCATATCCACTACCTTCTACAAGATTTTCTGTTCAAGGGCATTGGTGTTTCCATACCAGGCCCTGATGCTCCACCACACATCTATAGACATTTGTCAAAATTTTAGATAGTGGGAGCTTATTTCCCCCCTCCCCCAACTGGTTTCAGAAACAGAATCAGCTTTATTATCACTGGCATGTGATGTGAAATTTGTTAACAGCAGCAGTTCAATGCAACACATAATCTAGCAGAGAGAGAAAAAAATAATAAAATAAACATAATAAATAAACAAGTAAATCAATTACATATATTGAATAGGTTATTAAAAATGTGCTAAATGAGAAATACTGTATATTAAAAAAGTGAGGTAGTGTCCAAAGCTTCAAAGTCCATTTAGGAATCGGATGGCAGAGGGGAAGAAGCTGTTCCTGAATCGCAGAGTGTGTGCCTTCAGGCTTCTGTATTTCCTACCTGATGGTAACAGTGAGAAAAGGGCATACCCTGGGTGCTGGACGTCCTTAATAATGGACACTGCCTTTCTGAGACACCACTCCCTGAAGATGTTCTGGGTACTTTGTAGGCTAGTGCCCAAGATGGAGCTGACTAGATTTACAACCTTCTGCAGCTTCTTTCAGTCCTGTGCAGTAGCCCCTTCATACCAGACAGTGATGCAGCCTGTCAGAATGCTCTCCACAGTACAACTACAGAAGTTTTTGAGTGTATTTGTTGACATGCCAAATCTCTTCAAACTTCTAATAACACATAGCTGCTGTCTTGCCTTCTTTATAACTACATCAATATGTTGGGACCAGGTTAGATCCTCAGGGATCTTGACACCCAGGAACGTGAAACTGCTCACTCTCTCCACTTCTGATCCCTCTGAGGATTGGTATGTATTCCTTTGTCTTACCCTTCCTGAAATCCACAATCAGCTCTTTCATCTTACTGACGTTAAGTGCCAGGTTGTTGCTGCGGCATCACCCCACTAGTTGGCATATTTCACTCCTGTACTTCCTCTCGACACCACCTGAGATTCTACCAACAATAGTTGCATCGTCAGCAAATTTGTAGATGGCATTTGAGCTATGCCTAGCCACACAGTCATGTGTATACAGACAGTAGAGCAGTGGGCTAAGTACACACCCCTGAGGTGCGCCAGTGTTGATCGTCAATGAAGAGGATATGTTATCTACAATCCGCACAGACAGTGGTCTTCCGGTTAGGAAGTTGAGGATCCAATTACAGAGGGAGGTACACAGGCCCAGGTTCTTCAACTTCTCAATTAGGATTGTGGGAATGATGGCATTAAATGCTGAGCTATAGTCGATGAACAGCATCCTGACGTAGGTGATCGTGTTGCCTAGGTGATCTAAAGCCGTGTGGAGAGCCATGGAGATTACATCTGCCATTGGCTTATTGTGACGATAGGCCAATTGCAATGGGTCCAGGTCCTTGCTGATGCAGGAGTTCAGTCTGGTCATGACCAACCTCTCAAAACATTTCATTACTGTCGACTTGAGTGCTACCAGGCAATAGTCATTAAGGCAGCCCACATTATTCTTCTTTGGCACTGGTATAATTGCTGCCTTTTTGAAGCAAGTGGGAACTTCTGCCCGTAGCAGTGAGAAGTTGAAAATGTGCTTGAATACTCCTGCTAGTTGGTTGGCACAGGTTTTCAGAACCTTACCAGGTACTCCATCGGGACCTTCTGCCTTGCGAAGGTTCACTCTCTTTAAAGACAGTCTAACAGCAGCCTCTAAGACAGAGATTACAGGATCAGCAAATGCAGAAGGGATCTTCACAGCTGTAGTTGTATTCTCCCTTTCAAACCGTGCATAAAAGGCGTTGAGTTCATCTGGTAGTGAAGCATTGCTGCCATTCATAATATTAAGTTTCGCTTTGTAGGAAATAATGTCTTGCAGTCCCTGCCAGAGTTGCCGTGCATCTGATATCGCCTTCAACCTTTTTCAAAATTGTCCCTTCGCCCTGGAAATAGTCCTTCGCAAATCATACCTGGTTTTCTGGTACAGGCCTGGGTTGCTAGACTTGCCTGCCCACAAAGCCGTCATTTCAAATCATTGACATACAACTTAAAAAGAATCGGTCCCAGCACTGACCCCTGTGGAACATAACTAGTCACCGGCAGCCAACCAAGGAGGCAGGAGATAAGCTGAGGGGGAAAAGGGGATGGGGAATGGTAAAGGGAAGGCATTACTGGAAGTTTGAGAAATCGATCTTTATGGCATCAGATTGGAGGCTACCCAGATGGAATATAAAGTGTTTCTCCTTCTCAGTATGGCCTCAGCTCAACAATAGTGTAGGCCATGGATTGACATGTCAGAATGGGAAGTGGAATTAAAATGAGTGGCCACTGGGAGATCTGGCTTTTTCTGGCAGATCTGGCGTTTTCAACAACGTCACTCAATACACTGTTAAGATTAGGTGACATTTTTCGGCTAGCCAGCATTTCCCTGTGTATGACACAGTGTGTAGACTGGCATTCAGGAGCAACCTCTTTGACTTGGATAGTGAAAGCAGACAGCCGTCCAGTCATAGCTGCAGCCCCGTCTGTGCATATTCCAACACAGAATGACCAGTCCAGTTTGTCTGACATGTAGTCATTCAAAGACTTGAATAGTTCTGCCCCAGTTGTGTTAGTTGGCAGCGGCAGTGCACACAACATATCCTCGTGCACATCGTCTTGAAATGTATATCACGCATAAACCGGCGGTATTGCCTTGTTGTTGACATTGGTAGACTCGTCGACCTGGACAACCTACCTTGGTGAATCGTTAAGCCGTTCCAACAGCTGTGCTTCGATGTCCTCTGCTATGTAATCGATTCTCCTTGAAACTGTGGTAGCTGAAAGAGAAACCTGTGCCATCTTGTTAGCTGCAGCTTCTCCCAACAGTTCACAGCACATGTCCTTGGCAGCAGGCAGAATCAATTCTTCACCAACAGTGAAAGGCTTCTTAGCCTTAGCGATACGGCTAGCCACTAGGTACGACGCTCTCAGAGCAGCAGCATTTGTGGAGGTGGTGGCTCTCAGCACTTGCTTCTGTCCCACTTGCTCACATTTTTTCCGCTCAAAAAAATTCAACGGCGTGACAGGAAATGAAGAAAGGTGCAGCGAACTCATATCGTTTCATATCACCAAATCATATCGCTTCCTGGCGGCCTGGTAGTACATGCTTTGTGGCCCAGTGGTTGGGGATCACTGCAGTAGATGACCCCAACAGATTCACAGGTGAAGTGTCGCCTCAGCTGGAAGGACGGTTTAGGGCCCTGAATGGTCATGAGGGAGGTAGTGTAGGATCTAGCCTTCAGCAGACGACGTACCTCCTGGCTCATCCATGGCTTTTGGTTTGGGAATGTACAGTAAGTCTATTAGAAGCATAATGGCATTGAAGGTAATTATAAATCCCCAGGACCTTTTAATCTATCTCTCAGTATACACATTTTCCTAATTCAGTATACACTCTTTCCTAATTATGCATCTCTCAAGTTAAAGATTCTTTATGTATTTTAAACCACATTGTGAACCTGACCCACTGTATTCAAAGCACATTTATTTGCCTACATACCCAGATGTCTATTCCATCAGCTCCTTCTGATCAGCACTCTTTACATTTTATTGTACCTTTAGGTTCTTCTAACTGAAATTCTAGTTTACACTTTCCTGTGATGAATTTCACCTAGCATCACAGTTAAACCACAACTGCCATAGTGTCCAGTTCCAGGCATTACACTTCATGAAGGCCATGCAGAGGTGATTTAATAGAATACCCCAGGCTGTGGGGTTTCAGTTTGGTAGAGAATTTTATATCAGAGAAGCTTTGAGCGGGGGTGACTAAAATTATTGAATTGGGGTAAGGTAAATAAATACTTACCTGATATATAAAAAAATTGCAAGAGAAGAGAGCCGGGGAATAGAACAGACATCATAAAAAGCCTGAAAAGGTTTGATGGACTGCAGCATCCTTCCACATTGTAATTCTATAAACTAATGTAAAACAGAATCTTTGATTTCTATAAGGTTTTCTGTACAGGAAATATCCAAGGGTTCTTTGGCTGCTTACATAACATTAATTTTCAAATGACTTCAATTAACTAACCTTGCTGTATCCCATGGACATAATATACTGCATCATCTTGTATTTCAGAGAACAATGGTGGTGTAGTAGTTTACAGCGACCTGCATTAACAATCCAGTTAATAAGCAGGTATATGGGGAAAATGTCCACTTTTCCTAATTAAAATTCATCAGGGAACCTTCATTTGCCCACCTGTTTCATCAATGACCTTACTGTTATAAGATCAGAAATTGAAATTTGTGTTTGGTATTGGACGGTGTTCAATTTCATTTACAGCTCCTCAGCATCTACAGCAGTTCATGCCACTTTGCAGCAAAACCAGACAACATTCAGGCAGGGGCTTATAAGTGACAAATAATACTCATGCCATGAAAGTGCTATGCCAAAAGCAACTACAGAGTCTATATGCCTATCCTTGACATTAAATGATAATGCCAAACTCTCCATCAATACTTTGGGGATAATCAGAGATCAAAAACTTAAATACACCAGGCACATAAATACCATAGTTCATGGAGCAGGTCAAAAGCAAGGTACCCCTCATCTCCTGACAGCCAATGACTTTTTGGCCAACTAACAGCCACAAGTAAAGTGATGCAATGTTATCCATTTGTCTGGATGAATGAAGAGAGCTATGGGTAACCTTAGGCAATTTCTAAGGTAAGGACATGTTCAGCACAGCATTGTGGGTCAAAGGGCCTGTATTGTGCTGGAGGTTTTCTATGTTTCTAATACCAATTCCTTTCACAAAGGCCAATACCATTCACAACCAAACTGTCTGCTTATTTGGCACCTCATTAATAACCTTAAACCTTTGTTCTCTCCATCACTAGTCCACCGTGGCTGCAATGTGCACCATCTACCAAATGGCCATGCTTGCTCATCTATGTACTCTTACAGCACCTCTCAAACTGGTGACTTCAGTCTCTAAGAACAAGAGCAGCACATCACCACCAGCAGTTTCCCATCCAAGTCGCACAGCATCCGTACTTGCAGGTATATTAACACTCCTTCATTAAGGATCCCCATCGCTCAGGACACGCCTCGTTCTCATTGCTACCATCAGGAATGAGGGACAGAAGCCTGAAGGTACACACTCAGCGATTCAGGAACAGCTTCTTCCCCTCTGCCATCGATATCTGAGTGGACTACTTATTATTTCTGTTATTTTGCACTACTTATTTTAACTTAACTATTTAACAGACAAATATATACTTAATGTAACTCGGTTTTTTTCTCTATATTTATTTATCACGTATTTCATTGTACTGCTGCCATAAAGTTAACAAGTTCCGTGAAATATGTCGGCAACATTAAATCTGATTCTGATTCCTTCACTGCAAATCCTAGAGTAATGTGGGGAATATTTTCATCAAAGCACTGCAGTAGTTCAAGCTGTTGTCCCACCATCACCTCGGAGGGAAAAGGAAGTGGAAATAAATGCTGGTCTTGCCAGCAACACCCAGATCCCAAAATCAAACAAACAAGAATTGTACCGGGTTGGGCATTTTCTCAGCGAGCCACAAATTACATTTCAAAAATGGGAAAAACTGACAAAACATTTACTAATTTTACATGCGTTCTGTCATTATAAAGAGCAATCCGGCAACTGAAAGCAGGTTTCAGCTGCCACCCAGGGAAAAGATATTTAAACCATGTACCCAGATGAGGGTGGTGGGTGGTGATACATCTCAACCAAAGAAAGTGGTTTCTTTGCATTCCTTCCCTCTGCTGGCCTGCAGGTCACCCTTTGGCAAAGTGTAGCACCCCCCCCCCACCCTCCGATTAGGATTACGGGAAGCCATGGGAGCAGGTGGTGGATGGACGTATGACCAGCCGGTGCATATCACAAGTCCTGGTTATGCAGCCACTGATGCCAGGCAGACAATCTCTGAAGAGTATTGATAATGGCTGATAAAGATACCGTACTTGTCTTGTAAGGATACTGCCCAGAAGGCAGCATGGCAAACCACTTCTGTAGAAAAATATGCTAAGAATAATCATGACCATGATGGCCTACGTCATACGACATGGCACACAACGAACGAACAAACCCAGATGAACTGAGTGTTAACTCTCCCAAACCATTAGCAAGTTACAAAAGAGAACAATATGATTACAAATAACAAACTTAAAACTTTTCCAATGCACATAAAATTATTTACTTTCTTTCCAAAGTAACAAAACTTTACAAACGTAAGTTACCTAAAATTGGACAAAATCAGATCTCCCCTTTTCATATCATCAAAATGCCCCAAAGCACCCTATCGCGATGAGGTATTTTCAGTCACTGTCAGAAGCGACTCATTGAATTACACACAGCAAGCGCACACAATAACTTGTCAATGATCTGTTAAATCTTTTTTAATAATGTGGATTGAAGGATAAATAGTGATCAGGAGACTTCTGTCACTAAATTATGCATCCCTAACGCCTTTGAGAATGTGATGGTCAGCCTTCATTGTGAACCATTGTAGTCCTACTGGAGAAAACCCTCCTGCAGTGCTGTTGGGAGAGTTTCCAGAAAACAGGCCCTGCAATGATGAAGAAATGTCAATGAACATCCAAGTCCAGGAGATGTATGTCTTGAAAGTGTAGCAGAAGATGGTGGCACTGTGCTTGCTGCCCTTTCCTCCTTGGTAGATCTTAACTTATTCATTGTCATATGCACCATGGTGTAGCAAAATTACTTGCTCGCACGAAGCTCGCAGGGCAAACATGATGGTAGTAAATACAACAAATACAGCAAAAAGTGCAACAAAATAGTGGAAAAGAAATGTTCAAGAGACAATAACAGAATAACCAAGAGAGATCAGAGTCAGGTTTATTATCACCGGCATGTGTCATGAAATTTGTTAACTTAGCAGCAGCTGTACTGATGATGTAAAATGAATAAATAAAGATTAAAGTAAATACATGTATATTAAATAGATTGTAAGAAGTACAAAACAGAAATAATATATTAAAAAGTGAGTTAGTGTTCATGGGTTCAATGTCCATTTAGGAATTGGATGGCAGAGGGACAGAAACTGTTCCTGAATCATTGAGTGTGTGCCTTCAAGCTTCTGTACCTCCTTCCTGACAGTAAGAATGAGAGAGCGCCTGTTCTGGGTTATAGGGGTCCTTAATGATGGACACTGCTTTTCTGATATACCACTCCTTCAAGATGCCATGGATACTACAGAGGCCAAGATGGAACTGACTAATTTTACAACTTTCTGAAGCTTCTTTCGGTCCTGTACAGTAGCCTCCCACCCCCACACCAGACAGTAATGCAAACTGTCAGAATGCTCTCCATTGTAATTCTATGGAAATTTTCATATGTTTTAGGTGACAAACTAAATTTCTTCAAACTCCGAATGAATAAGACAGAATCCTATTAAGCTAGAATTTAGTCCGAGAATGCAGCAACATCTCCAGTAAAGGGATGTGAAAGAGTCATCATAAGTTTGCAAAGTGCTACTGCAGTTGCCGACATAATAACCTTGTACAATCAATGCATACCAGTCGTGGAAGGAGTACCTACAGTACTCAGCGTGATAGATAGGGTGCCAATCAATTGGTCTGTTTTAGGAGTCTTGCAAGTTGCTAATGGCTGCACTCATCCAAAGAAATGGAGACTATTCCATCACTCCCCTCACTTGCACCTTGGTTTTAATATGTCAAGTGAAGAAATTCACAACATGGAAATACACAGTTTTTCTATAGCCAAAGTATTTCTGTGACTAGTCCAGTTGAGTTTCTGGTTAGTTATGATACACTACTGATGCTGGGTGAGGGTCAGTAGAGAGTGCTGTCTGCCTGACACTTACTGGAGGCCAGTGGAGGGGCACGAACACAGCTGAAATCTTCCTGACCAGACACATAGCTACACCTCCACCGCACAGACCCCGCTCTCCAACCCGGCCCCCAACACCAGGCGACCACCCCGGCACCTTTACCTGCTCCGCGCTCCTGTTTACAGCGCCCGGCCTCCGCCTCTCTCTGGAAGCCCCGCAGCACCGACAGTTCGAGCTCCAGCAGCCCGTCCGTGGCTGAGCAAGGTTCCCCCTCGGACTTGGCGCAGCAGCCGCCTCCCGGAGCAGCTCCATGTGCTCCCTCCAGGCGATCTGACAACACGGCGGCCATGACAGCGGTGCGGGGCAGGCTGGGTAGGAGCGGAGTGATTGACAGGCAGAGAGCTCCCGAGCGATGCAAGGGGCTGGCAGAGACATTGAGAGCCGGAGCGGTCCCAGAGAGTGGCGGCTGGCTGGGGCAGGGAAAGCAGGAGACCCGCGGCTCGGTGAGGCAGTGACGGTAGAGGCAATGCAACAGAATAGACTGCTGGAAATGCTGAGACAGTGCAAGAGAGGAGAGCGGTGGGTGGGTGGCTGAGGGACAGCACGAAAGAGAAAGCGGTAGCGATGTAATTAAGAACCAGAATATGAGTGATGCGAGATAGAAATAGCTGGAGCGATACGAGAGAGGAAAAGGCAGAGCTATGCAAGCGAAAAATTGCAGGGGGGGATAGAGAGAGAGGGGGACAGGGTCGGGAGTGAGAGCAGGTGTGATGTCGAACTTAGTTTGCTAATTATTTCCCCATTCGACAAGTTTGTTGTTTTCCTGTAATCTGTCTGATTTTAGCATTCACCATCTTCAGCCTCCAATTTGGTATCATTCTCCAATTTCGAAAGCTTGCTGATTCCAGAGTCTAAACTGTGAGAATAAATGCTGAAGACTAGTGGTCTCAGCATTTCTCTTCATTGCTCGCCTTTTTCCTTAGTGAATAGCTCCCTCCTCTTTAATTCCACTGCCGTCCGTCCTTAAGCTTGCTGTCACTGTGTTCGGCGCCTCTTCCTCCTCCATGCCACACTTTCTGGACTTGCTCATTGGGAGTCACTTATCGGCTGCTTACTGAAAAGCTAGATCGATTCCACCTCCTGCATTTTCTTTGTCGGCTCCCCGTCACAGCTTCAAACGTGCAGTTAGTTTGGGGAAGCCGTATTTTCATAAAGGGCTATTCCTTTTTTTTGCTTTTAATGTAACATTGCCTGCTTTCATCAGAGGTTTCATTATTTGCCCTACCATCAGCTTGAACCATGGGCCACTTTCTTAAATGTAGATACAGGCGATTCCAGTTAATTGGGACACTTTGGACCAATTAGCCAAAGTTAATGGAAATAGTTAAAAAGTTATAAATACACAAAGACAAACCATCATTTAACTGAATAACAACTTACGTATTTAAATTGACTGCATAACAAATGAGAACAGTACCAATACCTCTAATGTAAGTGTACTAGTTCCTAATAGTTATCAACAGAGGAATTCGTCTGCTGTGTTCTTTTGATTGACTGTAAATAAATGAACATCACAGACACCTAGTGCGGATAGTAGACCACCTTCATACAATGCTTTAGGATTGCATCCTCCAAATCTTCATTTTCATTGTAAAATTCAAGATGATTGTTGATACCTTTGTAATTTCTAACTTGAAGTAGTGAAATAATTTCAGTTCCACTCCCGGTTGTTTCTGGCATCTCCAAGCCTGAATGCTCGAGAAACAGCAGTGAGCAAAACAGTTCCAAATTGTCTTAATGCTTATTTCTCGCCAACTATCAGTACAAAGATCTTTGCTTTTTGAATACAAACACACACAACTGACACTATTTTAAAACTGATTGCTCTAAACACTGAGTGGTGTCTAATGGCTATGCTGGTTAGAAACTGTCTCAGCAGTCTCTTACCCCAAATAAACGGCATAGTGTCGCAAATAAAAGAAGGGAATCCCGGCTATTCTCTCGATTAGTTTTTGTTCTTTAAGGGATGTCCCAAATAAATGGTTGCCCCACTTAACCGGATTCATGTATTATGTTTGCTATCCTCCAGTCATCTGATGCTTTATAAATTAATAATAAATTATTCAATATGCGTAGCAAAACGTCTGCAGTCTTCCTGGGATTCTCTTGTAGTGCACCTGGACCAGAGACCCTTTTGTAATTGAAGTGCGCTCAGTGCATTGTTCGTCATTCAATGTCATGTCCATCTGTTCTGTCTCACTGGTAAGCTATTAAAATAATTAATGTTCTTGTAAATCCCCAATCATTACCTGACTTGCCTAACTCATCTCAACTTTCCTTGTTTTTCATATTTAGTACTTTATGTATTTTTATGCCTTTTGAGTTATTTCCAATTTCTTTGTATTTATTCTTTCTGTTCACACACTCCTCTCCATATGTTCTTAAAATATGCCCCAGTCCTAAAATATGTAGTCTAAAATATGCCTGAATCCTTTGGGACTGAAATTTGAATTGTCACATTCACCAAGATACAGGGAAAAGTTCGTCATGCTTTCTGTTCATACAGATCAGATCATTACATTGTGCATTGAGTTAGAACAAGGAAAAACATTAACAACTAGGCTTCATTCATTTAAGGGCCCCATGAATGTTTGTAATTTTTTGGTGTAATATAGTTTTCCCACACACTAAAAAAATTTAAATGTCACCATTGTTTAACCTCATTATCAATATTGATAATGACGTTGATCTTCATAACTTCCATTCTCAGCCCACTTTCTCAAATTGATTAACCCATTTCGCCTTCCAAGTGTCTTCTCTGTTGTCACCGTATCGTGTTTCAGTCGTTTCGGCCTCGATGTTTTCCTATGTTTGCTTCTGTTAACTAGTAATGGTTCATTACTAGATCCAACAGCAAATCCTCCCTCAGTGGATACATTGGTTTCAAAAGGAATCCTGAAGACATTATAAGAATTCACCCACTTTCCCTATCTTCTCAATCCAATCAATTACTATTCGGGTGGATGAATTCCTTCATGATTTTTATTGTGTAATTTGCTCATTAACTAATTTGTATTATCTTTTTTTCCATTTCTTTTCTATTATTTGGTAGTGTCTGTACAATACCTATTGGTATGATGGGTCTTTTATTATCTTTTATCTTTATCCATGCAGATTCTGTTTGTCTTTAGTCTCACACATCCCTTGTTCCATAAGCATTACCCTATCTCCAAAGTGTACCACTTCTCGCTTTTAATAGCCAGCCCCAACTTTCTGTATATAAAATATTTTATAAATTTTATAGATTTCAAAAAAGAAAAAGAGAAAAGGGGAATTATATTTTTCTAAAGAAGAAACATAAGAAAGAGTAGTATTTTCAATTCTTGGTGTTGTAGAGTTTAACCTGAAAATGTCTCGTAACAAGCACTTAAAAAGCAAGCTGACTATTTTCACCTTTGTTGGAGTTTGCACTTTGTGTGAGTGTAAAAATTCAACAAGGGCTCATCCAGAAATTCAAATGATAAAGGTACCTCAGCATTCACAATTTATGATAATTTTTTTCCAATGCCTTCACAAGTACAATGACTTGGATAGGCTGGGTGAGTGGGCAGATACTTGGCAGATGGCGTTTAATGTGAATAAGTGTGAGGTTATCCACTTTGGGAGTAAGAACAGGAAGGCAGATTATTATCTGAACGGTATAGAGTTGGGTAAGGGAGAAATACAAAGAGATCTAGGAGTCCTTGTTCATCAGTCACTGAAGGTGAATGAGTAAGTGCAGCAGGCAGTGAAGAAGGCTAATGGAATGTTGGCCTTTATTACAAAGGGAATTGAGTACAAGAGCAAGGAAATCCTCTTGCATTTGTACAGAGCCCTGGTGAGACCACACCTGGAGTATTGTGTACAGTTTTGGTCTCCAGGGTTAAGGAAGGACATCCTGGCTGTAGAGGAAGTGCAGCGTAGATTCACAAGGTTAATTCCTGGGATGTCTGGACTGTCTTATGCAGAGAGGTTAGAGAGACTGGGCTTGTACACGCTGGAATTAAGGAGATTGAGAGGGGATCTGATTGAAACATATAAGATTATTAAGGGATTGGACAAGATAGAGGCAGGAAATATGTTCCAGATGCTGGGAGAGTCCAGTACCAGAGGGCATGGTTTGAGAATAAGGGGTAGGTCATTTAGGACAGAGTTAAGGAAAAACTTCTTCTCCCAGAGAGTTGTGGGGGTCTGGAATGCACTGCCTCGGAAGGTAGTGGAGGCCAATTCTCTGGATGCTTTCAAGAAGGAGCTAGATAGGTATCTTATGGATAGGGGAATCAAGGGATATGGGGACAAGGCAGGAACCGGGTATTGATAGTAATTGATCAGCCATGATCTCAAAATGGCGGTGCAGGCTCGAAGGGCCGAATGGTCTACTTCTGCACCTATTGTCTATTGTCTATTGAAACAAAAAAAATTGCCCCAGGTCTAAGATTTTAAAGAGGAGAATTGCCAATTGAGTTTGTTTCCAATTGCTCCCGAATCAGTGGTGAATATGTAGCTATCAGTGAATACACGATAAGCTTTGCAAGTACCGTCTTTTGCTGTCATAATGCCTTCCACCATTTTATAATCCACACATACACATGATTGGTCACTCAATAGGGGATCTGGAATATTAGAGTTGGGGGAGAAAAGGGGGTCTTTCCTAGTAGGGTGCTGGTGACTAGTGCTGTTCCACAGGAGTTGGTGTTGAATCCAAGCAACACACACAAAATGCTGGAGGAACTCAACAGGCCAGGGAGCATCTATAGGAAAGAGTACAGTCAACGTTTTGGGCCAAGAACCTTCATCAGGACCGGAGAAAAAAAAATGAGGTGTCTTGGCCCAAAATGTCGACTGTACTCTTTTCTATAGATGCTCCCCAGCCTGTTGAGTTCCTCCAGCATTTTGTGTGTGTTGCTTGGATTCAACACCTACTCCTGTGGAAATTCAGAAATCGAAGGGGCGAAGAGACTTACAAGTCCTAGTGCAGGATTTCCTAAATGTCAACTTGCAGGTTGAGTTGGTAGTAATGAAGGCAAATGCAATGTTAGCATTCATTTTGAGTGGACAAAAATATAAAAGCAAGGATATAATGCTGAGGCTTTATAAGGTATTGGTCAGACCACAATTGGAGTATTGTAAGCAGTTTTGGGTCCATATCCAAAAAAAAGGTGTGCTGGCATTGATTGGAGAGGGGTCCAGAGGTTTATGAGAATGACCATGGGAATTAAAATTTAACACACAAGTAGCATTTGATGGCTCTGGACTTGTACTCACTGGAGTTCAGAAGAGTGGGGGTAGCGGAGCATCTCAATGATTATTGAAAGGCCTATACAGAGTGGTTGCAGAGAAGATGTTTCCAGTTATGGCAGAGGCTAGCATCAGAGGGCACAGCCTCAGAACGAAGGATGTCCCTTTGGAACAGAGGTGAGTAGGAATTTCTTTAGCCAGAGTGTGGTGAATTTGTGGAAATCATTGCCGTAGATGGGTGCGGAGGCCAAGACATTGGGTCTGTTTACAGTGAAGGCTGATAGGTTCTTAATTATTAAGGGCACGAAAGTTTATGGGGAAAAGGCAGGTGAATGGGGTTGAGAGGAAAAAGAAATCCACCATGATTAAATGGTGGAACAGAGGCTGAATTCTGCTCCTATGTCTTATGGTACATACACATAGAACTACTTTAAAAAACACACAATTACATTTAAGTGACATTCACTACATCCTTCAGATGTAGCAAAGCATTTTACTTCATTAAATTACTTTATAATCATAGGTATTAGATAAATCCAAAATGTATCTCTTCAACAGAAAATGGGAAACCAGATGCATCACAGCAAGGTATGGCAACTGTTGTGCCTAAGATCACAAGAAATTGCAGAGTTGTGAACGCAGCTGTGGTAAACTATGTGTATAGCTGTCTGGACACGCCCCCTCTGCTGACTGCTCCTGTGGCTCCTCCCACAGACCCCTGTATAAAGGCGATTGGAGGCACTGCTCCTCCCTCAGTCTCCAAGATGTCATGGTCACGTTTGCAGCTAATAAAAGCCTATCTTTTACCTCCCGTCTCCAAGAGTTATTGATGGTGCATCAGCAGCCCAAGCCATCACAAAAACTAGCACCCTCTCTTTTGCCTCTGTCTGCACTTCCCACCACCTGGGGAAGCAGGACCCCACCAACCCCTGCAGAATTTTTAAAGTAGTGACAATGGGGACCTTCTACATCTACCTCCAAGATTTAGAGTTTTGTCCAAAAGGCAGTATCTAGATGGGGCAGAGGCTCATTGTTTATGGTGTCAAGTGTCAGGCTAGATTGAATGTTTAACTCACTTGAAGAACACACAGCTTTGTGACACTGTGGCTGGCACATTATCACTGAAGGACCTATAAAACACAGTGAGTCACTATCTTCTGGAAATGAGAACACAACACTGGAGGGAAATAAAAATTGCTTTAAAATCTGTTCTGTTAAGTGAATTTTCAAAGCACCTCCAACGGGGACTATTTATGCCCTCTATTGTGGACCTGTACTCTTCCAGGTTGAAGAAGAGGGCGGGGAACATCATAAAGGACTCCTCCCATCCTGCACACGGACTTCTACTTCCGTCTGGTAGGCGCTTCAGATCCCTCCAGACTAAGACTAATAGGCACTGGAGAAGTTTTTTCCCTAATGCGGTCACTTTGCTGAACAGTTAACTGCCGGTTAACTGTCGGCTAACTATTACTTGGATTGCACTACCTGTATGTATAATCTATATTTTCATTTATATTTATCATTGTTATGAGCAGAGAGACAACATCTGCCGGAAGTAAATTCCTTGTATGTGCATAGGTACTTGGCGATTAAAGTCTGATTCTGACTCTGATTAGAGTTCCGTTTGAATTGAATTTCTGCACCAAAGGTTTAACAACATGGAAGAAAAATACTATTTATTAATATGACAACATCTTGCTTTAGAAGTTAAAGATCTCTTTATTATATGTTACTGTATTTTTTCACTGATCGTGATTCATATTAATCTAGATTTGAAATCAAAAAACTATTTCTGAATTAATGTACAACATCAAATTGGCAGAAATGCTTACAAGAAGTCAGTAAGGTTTTTTTTATTGTAAGGGGTATGGAGTATAAGTGTAGGTGCTACGTCCCAGGCAAGGTGAGACTGCTACAATAGAGGGAATAAACAAGTCAACGTTTTGGATCAAGACTCTGTCTTGATGAAGATAGGTTCCTGCCTAGTTGATGCAAAAGGCCAGAAATACCAGTCAATGATGAACACTCAATGTTTATTTCTAAAACATTTAGTGGGTTAGAATTATGAAATCCATCAACATAAGCTAATTTTCCAGTGGACCAATTATATAATTCATTACATTATTCCAATGTTCTTCTTCTAAGTAAATTTGTTGAAAGATCCAAGCAATTGTTTTGACAAGTCTTCTGTTTCTGCCCTCAGGAAAGATTTTTTTTAACTTTTATAACAATCAATATTTCAAATTAATCAGATTTCCAAATTAAGTACAAACTACATGAGAGGGATAGATAAAATTTGATATCTAAAAAGTTTCTCCTTCCCATTAGTATTTGAAAATTAGTGGATTATTGCATTCACTCAGAGAAACTGAATCAGAATACTACAACATAGTAGGACCAGTCTATGCTAGTTGTCAACATAATCCCATTCCCCACTTATTTCCATGTAACCTATTCTCTTTCATATGACAATCTCTTTCAAATGCTGATCAACATTTAAGACACTCTTAGATAGGCCCCCGATGAAAGAGAAATTGAGGACCACGTGGGGTTAGATTGACTGTGCTTTCTGTTCTATCTTCCCCTGATTCTCCAATCATCCATTAGTATCAATTTACAGAGCATATGGGAGGAAAACAGAGTAGCCAGGGAAACCCTTGTAGTCACAGGGAGAATGTACAAACATACATAGGGAACACTTGAGTTAGGGTTAAACCTGGGTCCATAGAACTATGTGGAAGTCAGTGCTACCCTAGAAGCAACAAACGGTTGAAGATAATTGAACCCAACCCCACCCCAGACCATTTATTTTTCGTCTTCTACCAATTCCATCTGCCATCACCCACACATTCCTCCCACGAGGTCCGATCCCTTTCCACTCTGTTCCCACTCACCTCTCCCCCTTCCACTCCTATTAGACTCCATCATCGGCTGCCCTTTGTTGCTTCCACCTATCATCCCAGCCTCTGTCACCATTTCCACTCTACCATCTGCCTATCACTCCTCCTCACCTGCATCAACTCATAATCCATCCCTTGTCACCATTTTATATTACCCATCTCCTCTATATCTTTCAGTCCGGATTGGGGAGGGGGGTCTCAACACAAAACATTAAACTTATTTCTCACCAGAAATCTTGACTGACCCACTGAATTCATCCAGCAGTTTTTTTTTTGTTTGTGTGCCTGATTCCAGCATCAGCAGTGTCTTGTAACTGCCTGAGAACTAGGATGACTCCACGCAGGCGATAGCTTCTAATCTCTGATGCTTAACTGACGGAATGGAGAATATTTTTGCCTTAAGGACCAGTCATTTTTCACTGGTGCCACTTAAATTTCAGATAGTCACAAAAAGACCAATTTCCCTTTTGTGAAAGCATTGACTTTGTCCTGTTACATGCTGCCAAAAAGGGAATTATGTATATCAAAAAATAATAATTAGACTAAACTCTCTATGAATGTGAATCAGAATGAATTAGCTGGATTGACATTCATTAGATAAAATTTCCTTATAAAGCATGTGTTCAGGAATAAACAGTGTATAGGTACAGGTATAGCAAATTTTAATTTGCCAATATTTCAGGATGAAACCCTGCATCAGGAGAAAGGATGTAGAGGGAATATTAGCAGTACAAAGAGCCCTTTATTAGAGGCAAATTTCCTTTCCACTCCCAAACACCTTCAGTCTTGTCCCCCCCCCCCCCCCACAAACATACGGATACTGCTTGAGCACGGAGCTCCAATAGTTTGATTTTTTTTTACTCCACATTCTAGCTTTGCAGTCACTTATTTTAATGTTTTTTGTCAATACACTAAAGTTTGGATCCAACTGTCCACACTTTTGCCACTCCCAGTAGATACCATAACTAGAAGGGGAAAAAATTCATGTTTTTATGTTCCACATTTCTCAAAGCCCATTTTGGGTATATACTGTGATCACTATAAAAGACACCTTGTAAAAGCTTTTCCATACTTGTCCTAGCTTAATGCCGTAAATAAAGCTTCCCTGAGACCAGTAAAAACTGATCCATCCAATCTCTACTTTATTTCCAAACACAGCCAATATTATATTTTGCTATACAAATACCATTTATTAAAACATGATAATCTACAAGTACAAAAGTGTAGTATTAATTAACTACAGAAGTAGTCAAAATAGAGAATACCATTTTTTGATATTTCAATACTGACGGAATTCTCATAGATGCAAAATCAGTTAGCATTTCCAAATAATTTATTTTTATATCACTGGTCTGAAAAAGCATTTTATTTTGTGCAGTTAATCTTCCATCAATTAAGAGAGTAATGTCAGTCCTGATACTAGCAATCATTGGTTTAGTGCATTGATTTGCAAGAATCCATGTATAGCCAGGTACATTGAGGTCAGTGCAGTTATTAACCTGTGTGACAGGTCGTTGAGCCTTGAATAACTGATAGCTGGAACTTAACTAGGTCAAGTACGAATAGAAAACATTACCAGTTCCTATGAAAGTGAGATTAGGGGAAGCTCCTTTGCATAGAACGAAGAGCTTCAAGATCAGAGGGAACCAACAATCAATAAGGCTAACTTTAAAATGTTAAAATAGTTGTATACTTCCTGCATCTCTATGTTATCCAATGGACCCTAGGACTGAAATTGTTTTAGAGCTCTGTAGCTATGCAGGAAGAACCCCCAAGTCCCTAAATAAAAGTTGTTGAACGATACAAGAAGATTTCATAGAGGCCAAATCTTAAGTGGGGAGATATCTTGATACTGATATGCACCAGATTAAAATCTCCGTATTATCTGTTTCTCAGACCACTCTTCCTGATTTGCTATACGAATAAGCCATTATTTGTCATGAATGGCTGTTTTTTTTTTGCTTTCTGAACTGATATTAAGTAGTCCGCTTTGCTTTTATTGCACAATTTTAGAAATAACACACTACAAAGCATTTGCCTTCCTGAAACTGACACTTGTAAAATGTCAGATTACAACAGCTCATCTTTAGGACATTGGTGGGTAAGTTGTACATAGAAATCAAGTTTATACACATCCAACCCAAATCGATAATGTAGACATGCAAAAACATTGCTTCCAATAACTCCTGCCAGGGCTACAAGCTCTAAGGAGTGGTTATTTAAGGATAATGGGCAATTCCATGGCAACATAGCAACTTGAATCACTTGAGAAATGTTATGATGCCTTGTCAGGGAACACCAGACCCAAATCCAATTACATTTCTCCAGTTTTGATGCGGTGCTGTGTGATTCATTCAGCCAGGCTACATAATATACACTTACCCCTCATCCATTTGTCTGCACCTGAACATTCGCTCTGTACCTAACTTCTTCCAGCACCTTTGAAACAACATCAACTTGAAACACAAGCTCAGTTTCACTCACTATAGGTGTTGAATATTGCTAGGATGTTGTTTTGTAAATTTAATTCCAATTGTTAATGGAAATATATAATTGACTACTCCCATTAGCTCTTTGCTCCCTGTTTGAGTATTTAACTTTGCTTTTCCATAAATCTCATAAACCTTAGTACAGTTATTACATTTTTATAGCTATTTTTTGTTTACTAAATGCTAAAAATCAGCAGGTTGAACTAATACAACAGTGCAGTCACTATGTGTACGATTATAAAAAGTCAAACATTAATGCAAGGCTTCACAATACAGGACAGAAACCAGCATTAATATTAGAGACAGTAGGACGAATCAAATGGAAATAGAACTTTTTTAAAAATGTGATGAGTTTCCGTTTACCAGCCACCAAGCAGTATCCAGAAAAAAATGTTTGATGATTTGAGAGCCTCTTAGGATCTGAACCTTGTGAGAAACTGAACCCTATCACTCAAGAAGATTGGCAGTAATATGCCTATCATTTTGAAAAACCTAAAAACAATAATATTCCCATCGTTGGCTAGATTGTTGGTGTAAGGCTACATTTTAAGAATGCTGTATTTTAATACTTGCGGTTTCAAAACTCCAGAGTCCAATATGTATTCATGTGAACCAAAGTAAGTTATATTTATTAAAAAATTTAAGACTCATCATAAAAACATTCATGAATTCAGTAATTAACAGTACTGTTAACGTACCAGTAATCAATCGTAGCTGAATAGAATGTTCATTTATCTTTTATTGAAGTTACAGAAGTTTGTAGAAATTGAATATGAGCAATATGGCCAAATGTTTTATCCAAGGGATAGGAGGAGGGGTAGAGGGATGGGGGAGGCGGTGGGCTATCAAACCTAAGATCTGTGTTTATTTAAATAAGCGAAGTATCTATCAGGATGACAATATATTCCTGGTTACAACTGTCCTCTAACGGTCAACTGAAATTAACATTCGGTAAACGTTCTAATGTATTCCCTTATATCAGTGATTTATCATTCTGTCATCAGTGTATACATGAACAATTTTTTCCAAACATACCATGTAGTGGTTATGTCACAATTGAAAAATAAAAGCACAAAAAAGTTTACACTCTTTTACAGGTAAATAAAAGATCATATTGATTTAAACAGTTTTACCTTTAAGGGCATAGCATAGTTCAATTTTATTACCTATTACATAATTAGCTTCTTACATACAAATATTGACAGATTTTGGCTTGTGCTTCAAAGCCTTTTGAGTCTTTCAAGTCCATACAATGCAGATCATAGTTTGACATCACTTGGGGAGTGGTCTCTGCTACTGCCGGCTCGCTCTTCGCCCTCTGATATGGATTCTATTTCACCTCTTGCAGCCCCTTCACCTTTCTCCACCATCTCATCATACTCTGGCTCCAGGCCCTCTGGGCAGGGGAGCTTTAACAGCTCTTCACGTAATTGCGTAGTATGACGCTGTAAGACAATCAGCAGACAATCAGTAAAAAAGTTTGTGGTTGATTTTTGGTTGTGTGCATTCTTTCTAAAAGATTCTCATAAAAAGTCAAATGCTTAAGTGAATTTCTGGAAGTCCATTAATATAATTGAGACCACTATGAAAATGCTGCTCAATTTGTTCGAAAGGGACATAAACTACTTAGATTGGTAGATAGAATTGGAACCAGGCTGAATTCCTGCCATTGTCTGTAAGGAGATGGTACATTCTGTCCAAGATAGTATGGATTTCCACTGGGTGCTCTGGTTTCCTCTCACATCCGAAAGATGCATGGGTTAGTAGGTTAATTGGTCACATGGGTGTAATTGGGCAGCACAGGCTCATTGAGCCAGAAGGACCCGCTACCGTGCTGTAGTTCTTAAAAAAAAAAGTTGAGCAGCGCAGTGGTGCAGCTAGCAAAGTTTCTACCTCACAGGTCTAGCAACCTGTGGGTTCAATCATGATCTGTGGTGGTGCATGGAGTTTGCATGTTCTCCTTGTGAATACATGCATACCCCCACATGCTCCAGTTTCCTCCCACATCCTAAAGATGTCTTTGAGTTAATAGGTCATGGTAAATTTTCCCTGGGAGGAAAAAAAAATACCCCACATGCTGGAATCTAGAACCAACGCAATTTTTGAAAGATCTCAGCAAGCAGAGCAGGATTTGTGGGTCTGTCCCTCTGCAAATGATGTTTAGGCACTCAATTCTTTCAGGTTTCTTTAAATTATCGAGTGCAATGCGACAGTTTATCTAGGATCTGGGGGGAGATGATGGGAATGTGGGGAAAATAATGGGATATATGTAATTAGATGCTTGGTGTGGACATGGTTGAGTGAAGGGCCTGTTTTCATGTTGTTTTACTCTAAGGGCAAAGACAATATTTTACTCTGGATACATCAACAGTTTTATTGCTAAATTTAAAAATTCCTCAATGCCATCAAAATTCTGACCTCCCAGAAGCCCTACCCTCACCAATCCATGCTGACGTCTCCCTAATTGTAATTAATATTCATACTCTTCCCTCTTTTGTGGAGCACTGGTTGTAGCTCAGCTACTTCAATTAATCAAGAAGATTAATCATACATTTCTATTTTGTATCACATCAATAACGTTAATCTAGGTTTTCCTTTAATTGGAAATGCAAGCTTTAATCTCACATAAACAATATAACTTTTACTTAAATAATCTGAACACTTCGCTTAATGTTTTTCAGCTACCAAAGCATGGAGATAATCAAGTCACTGATTGGTCATTAGTCTGATTCAAATGGTATGCTTTGACCTAGAAGTGTTGTAATTTTTGGCTAAATCTCAAGTAATTGAACTAAACTAGTGGAGTTTCTCCTTGATGACTGGATTCGTTGTGCAGTAAACACAAAGTTTTGCTGGATGCACAAATAACCACTTTCCTGAACTCTACCTTCAAGGCAGCTGCATGATGTGACATTGTCCTGCCAACACGCTTGTCACTGCTGTACTGCTGGATGTCAGCAATCCACTCTTCACACTGGGCCATTACCTCGGCTCTCTTCAAGTAAAAATGTTTGTGTATCACCTAGAACAGAAAAGCAAAGGAAATAACAGTATAGCACAGTACATGCAGCCCACATGTGCTCCTCCTATGCATCATCCATATCCCCCATTTTTTTCAGATTGTGCCCATCTAAAAGCCTCAATCTCCACCAAACCACCTGATTCCACTACAATGCCTCGTGACCTATTGTAGTCATCTGCCACTGTTATAAAAAAATAATTGCCCTCCTTTTAACCTCCCCTTCTAACCTCAAAAACAATTCCTCTGATGTTTGACATTTCTACATGGGGAAAAGATTCTGATTCTGACTATCAAGTACTAATATCACTAGTACAGTTGTGCTTCAACATCAATAGTTAGCCATTTTGCTCTTAGGTGGCCACAGTTTGTCCCACTCCACACAATTCAGCAGGTGCTTCAGTGTAGTATTGAGGAAGTTCTGTACTGATGGTTTCTTTTTGTTAAGACATCAAAACCAAGGCCTGTCTACCATCATGGGTAGATGTAGAAATAATCTTGCCATATTATTCTTAAATCCAGACTGTTCTCCTTGCCGGTTTGATCGATATACAGCCAGCACTGATAAATGACAAAATAATTACATTGCAGTTTGTGGATCTTGCTGTGCAAACCTTAGCTGCTGCATTCCTATACCACAACAATTACAATACTTCAATAGTACTTGATTAAAAGTGTATTAGGATATCCTCAGGTTACGAAAGGAATAAATTGTTTCAATGTATCACTAGCAATCTACACATTATGCTATTCTATAATGAGAAATTTCACTGCAAGAGGCAAGGCACTGCAAGACAAACAAAACAGGTGGTACAGATGGAGTGCACATTCCCTATTATTTAATTAATGTTTTATTGTTGGGATAGTTGCTTTCAATTTACCAGGGAAATTACTATAAGCGCATAAGATCTATTATGAAGACATGTTTTTTTAGCAAATTCCCAGTATTTTTAATGAAGTCAGATTTTTTTGTAATATTGGGAAAGGTAAGTTCAAGAAAAAGGACACTTTGCTAATTTATTGGCCTCTTTTTTCCTCTTCTTCACCTTACATTTTCAAATGAAACACGTCATCAAGAAGAAAATACAACATATTGCACATGTTACCAGTCATACTTGAACAGTCTAGTAATGTGCCTCACCAGCAAAAGCCATTATCTGCTAGAGATGCACCAAGAGAAGTAGTGGTCAAGGGGTCTTTGAGTGATCATGAATAAAGTTTGAAGTTAATAACTCATCTCCTTCTACCTTAGGCCACTAACTTATCAATCACACCTCGTACATGACTTCCGAGTGCTTCTTGAGATCTCAATACAATTGCAAAAGTCCCTTCTCTACTTTGAGCAGCCAGATTACCAGGAATCAATAGGAATACAGCATTTTTTCCATGGAAGTTTGCCTACAGTCAAATCTTTTCCTGTCTACCTGGTGATTGCTTTCCCTGACAAAGCTGAGAACAGTGTCTGCGAGGAATCTAGCATCAGACGTACAAATGACATGGCCTGCCCAACAAAGCTGACTGAATGTATACTAAGGTCTCAGTGCCAGACACTTACTGGTTTACTTATCTTTCCAACAAGTTTGGAGGTCAGCATTCATTAAGTTGACAAAAATATAAAGGTAAGGGTGTACTGCTGAGTTGGTCAGACCTCATTTTGTAATGTTGTGATTATTTTGGGTCCCGTATTGAAGGAAGAATACGCAAGCCTTGGAGAACGTGCTGAGAAGGTTCACAAGCATGATCCCAAGAATGAATCCTAGGGCACAGCCTCAGATTAAAGAAATGTTCCCTTAAAATCAAAATAAGGAGGAATTTCTTCAGTCAGAAGGTGGTGAATCTGTGGAATTCATTACCACAGAGGGTTGTGAAGGCCAAGTTATTGGGTGCACTTAAGGCAGAGGGTGTACTTAGCCTCTTGGTTGGTAAGAATGAGGGTTTGGGGGAAAAAAAAAGCCACACAGAATGGCACAGCAGGCTGGATGGGCTGAATTACTTCATTCTGCTCCTGGTCTTACTTTGTGGAGACGTGCCAACTCTTTATTGCCAAGACATACTTACAGAAGATCTCACACTTGACAGTGATGAACTTCAGCACAAACCCACAGACTCATTTGCTCCCATTTGAAAAGAGGAGGATATTCTAAGGAGCATGCTGCAATCAAAACCATCTTCAAGAGGGGAGATATTTGATAGTGATTACTGCAAAGGCATCTCCCTGCTATCCTCTAAGGGGAAATTTACTGTTGGAGTCTTTCTCAACGATTTACCCCCAGCACTCAAACACGTTCTATGTTGAAATCAATAATCCTCCTCTGGTTATACGACAAAATAAGGAGTTCTCCCACATGTTCATTCAAATATGTCTGTTATTTCTTGCATTTCTATAACCTCCATCTTCTTTGCAATTTGGCAAACTTTTTTTTTTATTATTTGGGAACTTTGAGTTTTTTTTAAACTCAAAGAATACAATTCAGATCACACCCACTAACTCACTTGGTTGTGACACTGTGTACAACAGTTTCACATCCATTCAATTTCCCGGTGCTTATCCTTTTGCACTTTATTAATGCAGGAATCAAAGTCACCTAGCAACCATCTCAAATCATGTTTGAGAAGCTTAATAAACAATCCCATTTCATAAAACTATCCTCAGTTCAAAAATAACTTATTTAAAGGTTCAAATGTTCTGCTGCCACTTCTATAAATTTGTTCTGTCAATTTTTCAAAAAGGATTCTTTCTATGTTGAATATTTTTTATGGCATTTTGTTTTAGCAAAAACAGTTCTGAAACTGTTCCATTCTCCTAAGACCAAATTTAAGAGGACTCACTCAGAGCATTGATATTCTTTGGAAGGTTATTGGTCATAAATATAAGAAAAAATAATAGTGTCATAAGTAGTTTGAACCAAGTTAACATTTGCTGATAAATGTGTCTGAATATCAATATCGATGAAGTCATTTCAATTGCATTGATTATTTAGTTTTAAGTATAGTTCAATTTCGGGCAGGTAGGGCTCATCAGCCTTGGACGGCAGCCCACCTAGAAGAAGATAAACTCTGATTTTAAACCTCCGCTGCCTTGCAGCCATACCCACCCATGGGAAAGGCTTCAGGAGTAAACCCCAAGGAAGAAATCCGAATCCTGGGTCCCTAGGACAGTTTGATGATGTTTACAACTTCACTCTAGCAAACTCTGTGACGACAGTGGTGCCAAGCTCTATTGGCGCTTGCCCTTCCCTTGGACTACATTAGTGACATGGAGAGGGGGAGCCCGCTGGATGGGCAACAGCCGGTTCTTCAAATCTTCCCGCCCAGGCTTTTCCCTGGAGAGGACACAGTCCACCAGAGGCGCAAACCCATGATACCCTGGGATCGACGGCTGCCTACTACGGTTCAATCGAAATACTTTTAAAATTTGCTTGCAGTTTATTTACTATTGAGTTCAAAAAAATCAGTTTCTGATTTAAAACCAGTATTGATGCAAACGCATGATGTTTTCATATAAATGCTGAAATCCAAGTTAAATTTAAAGAGATTAATATTGGTAAATAATTTTTGAAGGTTCATATAAAGTACGAAGTACATTTATTATCAAAATATGTATTGCAAGGCGATTCATCTCCTTACAGGCAGCCACAAAACAAAGAAACCCAATAGAATCCATGAAAAAAAGATTGTCAAATGCCCAACATGCAAAAAAAAGGTACAAACAATTAAAGTAAGCAAATAATGTTCAGAACTGAAGTTCACAAAGTGAGTTCACAGCCACCAAGCCAGTTAATCATTGCAGCCAGTCCAGGAGCCCGACGGTTGCAGGCCACACAGAGGTGAGTCAACCTTGCAAGCAGCAAACTGAACTTCAACCCATCCCTTTCTTCTGACTCCAACATCCTGAACTTTTCAATCTGGCCTGGCGTTTAAATCAGCCAAACTCTTTATTTGCTCGCATACTCATGACTTGCCCCTTCTATACACTCTTGAGCCTGGGCCTCACCGGCTCAATTTGGTCTGTTCCTGACTTTTCCAATCTGGCTAGGCACATAAGTTGGTCAAATAATTGGCTTGTTCCTCACTCGCATCCTGGGTACCGCCACCTCAATTTTACCTCGCTTCGGTTCTGCCACTTCAAATCACCTCCCGTCCATTCTAGCAATGGCTATACATGGTCTCGTTCCCTGCTCTCAGACCCGGGCTCTGCTGCCTCGATTCAGCCCATACACGCCACACTGCAACCGTCCTGCACTTTCAAGGCTTCAGTTCACACCGCAAAAATGCCAGGTCATACAGGCGCTTCAAAAGCTCAACTCCAAAAGGGAAGTTACCGGCTACTCTAGACAACAAAGATTTTACTTCCTGAATACTTTGAGTGTATATTATGGATTTTGGGCTACTGATCATGAAAAGCACCATGAAATTTCCCTATCAGGCATCACTTTTTTGAAATTGCCTATTTTTATTTCATTTCAAAATTCAAGTCAGTTAAAATGTTGACCACAATGTACACTGAAATATTTTGCTATCTTGTCCAGGCACGTTTAGGCAGGGCAAATGCTGCATGACAGGACAGGTTTTAACATACACACACCGTTCTTTGCATTGCGTTTACCCGAATATAATTTTGCAATCATGTTGATGCCCATGCTCCACACTCATAGTACACCATGTGTGCTATGCCTTGCCAATGTTGCAACAGCCACAATACTTTTGTTAAATCTGTGGTGAGTATTCGCATAAATCTTAAAGACAGTGCACGACTCCTCTTATTAAGAAAGCTTATGAGTCTACCTTGGCTATAAAATTGGCAACCAGGACAAAGCCTGGGCTTCTCACATTGATCTTAGAGCTTGGCTCAGAGATACTCTGAAGTCAATGCCGTTTGCTGTCCCAAGGATATGGTGAGTTCACACGGATCATGTGACAGATGCTAGTTCTGTCTGACCAGTGCATCTGGTTTCTCTGTTTAAAAACAAGAAATCCACTGAATACCCCAATCTTCCTTCAGCTGTAAGACCTGCGCAGCATTACAAGCCTTCCTATACCGAAGCCACCAGAGACATGGAGTCTAGAGGAGGCAGACAAAGATCCCATGATGCACGAGCTAAGAATGGAAACTGACACTGATAGAGATTTTGAACCCTTTACGTCATCTGAGCATCAACTGATAACAATCTGAGTTAAATGACCTGGTCAGAAACTTGGGTCTGTCAAAGGCAAAAGCAGGATTACTGGGTTCAAAACTACAAGGATGGAATCTGCTGTCACCAGGCACAAAAATTTCCATGTAGAATTTTGATATTTGCGAGAGGTGTGATCAATAAATAATTAATAATTTTGTTTGCTGCCAGCAAGTCATTGCTGTGCTTCACCAGCACCATCTAGTAATAGTTGTAGACTTGCTGAACATTATTTTGGGTCATGTTTTACATGACAAGATCCAAACTGTTAATTCAAAAATACCTTTTAAGCAATATTTCAATTTCCACCACTCTCTTCCAAACCATTTTGTTGATCATAAACTTCAACAACACAATATATTCAGATCTTATTTTTAAATGCTAACCATGATTTTATATCATGTGTCTTATTATAAAACTCTTTAATGTTTTGCAGATGTCCTCAGCAATTTAGAGCATCGGAAGAAACTTGCATCTCTGATCTCACCTATATGAAAAATCCCATTTATTCATCCGTTTCTCAAACCAGCCAACTGTTGCCCATAATTCAGAATTCACTACCAGTTCACAACATGTTTACTTCACTGCTGGGCTCAGGTAAGAGAAGAGGTCAATTCTATCACAACCTCATCTCCAGCTCATTTAGAACTTCCACTTTTCAATGTGCAGGTTGATCACTACAGTTTCCAGTTCACTCTGGTCCAGTGGCTTGGGATTCTGATCCAGAAAATCAGCTTTCAATAGACAATAGACAGTAGGTGCAGGAGTAGGCCCTTCGGCCCTTCTAGCCAGCACCGCCATTCACTGTGATCATGGCTAATCATACACAATCAGTACCCCGTTCCTGCCCTCTCCCCATATCCCTTGACCCCGCTATCTATTAAGAGCTCTATCCAACTCTCTCTTGAATGCATCCAGAGACTTGGCCTCCACTGCCTTCTGGGGCAGAGCATTCCACATATCCACCACTCTCTGGGTGAAAAAGTTTTTCCGCATCTCTGTTCTAAATGGCCTACCCCTTATTCTTAAACTGTGGCCTCTAGTTCTGGACTCACCCATCAGTGGGAATATGCTTCCTGCCTCCAGTGTGTCCAATCCCTTAATAATCTTCTATCAATCAGATCCCCTCTCATCCTTCTAAATTCCAGTGTATACAAGCCCAGTCGCTCCAATCTTTCAACATATGACAGTCCCGCCATTCCAGGAATTAACCTTGTGAATCTACGCTGCACTCCCTCAATAGCAAGAATGTCCCTCCTCAAATTTGGAGACCAAAACTGCATACAATACTCCAGGTGGGGTCTCACCAAGGCCCTGTACAGCTGCAGAAGGACCTCTTTACTCCTATACTCAATTCCTCTTGTTATAAAGGCCAGCATGCCATTAGCTTTCTTCACTACCTGCTGTACCTGCATGCTTGCTTTCATTGACTGATGTACAAGAACACCTAGATCTCGTTGTACTTCCCCTTTTCCTAACTTGACTCCATTTAGATAGTAATCTGCCTTCCTGTTCTTGCCACCAAAGTGGATAACCTCACATTTATCCACATTAATCTGCATCTGCCATACATTTGCCCACTCACCCAACCTGTCCAAGTCACCCTGCATTCTCATAACATCCTCCTGATATTTCACACTGCCACCCAGCTTTGTGTCATCTGCAAATTTGCTAATGTTACCTTTAATCCCTTCATCTAAATCATTAATGTATATTGTAAACAGCTGCGGTCCCAGCACCGAACCTTGCGGTACCCCACTGGTCACATCCTGCCATTCTGAAAGGGACCCATTAACCGCTACTCTTTCAGGACTAATATGGCTAAGTTACCAACAAAGAGGGAAGTAACAGACATCTGAAAGCTATGGACTTCACAGTGAAGCACAAAATGCTAAGTTAATTACAAATAAAAACATCCTTAAGCTTCTAACATTCCTTGCTTTCTAACTTACCCATTCTTAGATTGTTGGAGACTTTCAACATGCTGGTTAGTGCATGAAAAGCATCTTTGGACCAAAGTGATGTTATACACAGAAACTCTGAAGCCAGGGAAATTTTTCCCCCCTACAATTTTCAGCACTCAATCTTAAGTAGTAATGTTAGATTGCTGCCTGCCCACAGATAAAACAAAGCTTACCTCTTTAAAGCATGGTGAAGGATTTCTTATTTGCTCAAGCATGGCCCACTTTACAGTTGCTTGTCTAATATTTCCATCATATTCTCGAGAACTCTGAGTGCCACTGGGTGTTCCCCTTGATCTCTCATAGCCAGGCTCATTGAAATATGGTTCTGCCACCAGTATCAAAGATTGGATTGACACCAATACCTGAAGAAAATAAAAGGTTTCACTTTTTCACACTCAAAACTTTTAACATTTTCGTCACTTTATGAATGCTGCTTCACAAGGAATTTGGTACTTTAAAGCACAAATTATAACTACTATGCTGCAGACAAGACATTCACTTTTAAAGTATTGCTTTTTTCTTCCTTGGATAAATCATATTTATAGGAATGCATTGGCACATTTTAAATTGAAGATTATAATGGCAACTTTTAAACAAAATTGTCTTTGCAGTCTATCAACTGCACTAACATTTTTTTTTATTGCAAATCTTTCTAAATTCAATGCAAGCTAAGGCAAACTGAAGTCAGATGGTAACCTGTGCCTGGATTGTAAACAGGTCCATCTTGCTCACCTCAAATTTCAATTGTGCTAGAGGTTTTCACCAAAATGGAACATTGATAGGGTACAGAGATTCGGGTACCACTTAGTAGTTAGCATGAGGCTATAAACAGCTCAGGGCCTTCTGGAGTTTGGAGTTCAATTCCGGCATTGTTCTATCAGGGGGATTTGTACGTCTGCATTGTGATATGTGTGGGGTTTCCTCCCACAGGCGAAAGACGTACTGGGGAGGTTAATTAGCCATTGTAAATTATCCCATGATTAGTTTAGGGTTAGTCGGAGTTGTGGGGTAGTGTGGTTCAAAAAGCTGAAAGGGCCTACTCCATTGTGTATAACTAAAATGAGTAATTCCAAAAACAAACTACTTTATCAGGTACTTTATTCACCTGGGGTTCAAGGGTCTGAATTATCAACAGAGATTGAGCAGAATGAGTAGTGATCTTACAGAGGTATATAAAATTATCAGGGAGATTAACAGGATAATCTAAGATGGACAAATTTGGCTGAAAGGCCTGTTTCAGTGCTCTATGACTAATTTATGGGACAATACTATAAAAATCGAACTCCCGTTCTACAAAAAAAACTCAGTCCTAACCACAAACGCCCAGTCCCATCTTGCATGATGGAATCTTAACACTCTCTGAAGTGATTACTTGCTAGAACTTCAAATTACTTATCAACTACCTGATAAACCTCACTATGCATTAGAACATGAAGCCAAATGGAAGAGACAAGGTACTTGTTGGCAATAATGTTTGCTCATTAATTATAAATTCTAATTATCCATAGCATGTCTTTTCCAGAAATTACACACAGAACTGTCAGCACTTTCCCACACATTTTGGGCTCTTGAGTGGATGCAGAAGTGCTAATCCTGCTGGCTACATTCTGACAGCAATTTCTAGGTTGTTTTCTATTGCTAGAGCCACAGCTTGCCGAGATTCACCACGATAAATACTGGCTGGGAAGCCTGCTCTTAGATCAGACATCCCAGCACGTTAGGCCTGGTGCAGGATCTGAAAGATCATGCACATTAATCCATATTATACATTGCAAGGAAAAAAGGCAAAGAACAAGATTCTTTTTATTTTAGATTTTGTTTGCTGTGTTCATAAGAGTAATTGTTAAATATTACTATTCATGTCAATATTCCTTCTCATGTTTTTAATTTAGTTATTACATTTGGAAACAGTTAAATATTGCTGTATGTCAATGGCTTTCTGATGCAAGATTCTTGTATATTTTAATAAAAATAATTATCAAATCTTCAAAATTCCATTATTTATACTTCAGTTTTAATTAACCAAACTTCACAATACTAATCTTAAGTAAGCTAATGAATCTACTGTGCATTACCTTTAAGCTTTTCCTTCCTAAAATTAGAGATTATCTTGAAAGATTATGACAATTCCCTTGTTTTGTACACAAATCTGTTTAGAATATAAACCAACATACAATTTGCTTTAATTGCTTACTTCATCTGCCTGTTAACTTTCTATATTTGATGAGTCAACACACCAAGATCCTTTATAACCTTTGACAACCTTACTAATGCAGAACCTATCAAACTCTGTTTTAAGTACACCCAGTGGCTTGGCTTCTTCAGCCATTTGTGGCAATGAATGGCAAAGATTCACCACTGTTTGGCTAAAGAAATTCCCTCTCTTCCCAGTGTAGTGCCAATACACATTTGTACAATGTCTAACATCTGCCATTTAAGCAAATTTAAATTGTGAACATAACATTTACCAATTTCTGCATTTCCTGAAATCTTTAGATTTAAAAGGTTCTTTAATTTTCTTAATGAATATCCTAAACAAATAACAAACCATTTATACTTACTTGCAAAAAACTAGATGTTTGAGGATTCCACTTTTCCTCCGGCCTTCCGTGCCATGTGTTAAGAATACTTAAACAGACCTGAAATAAAAAAGGGGAAATCATCCCAGGTGTCAAAGACATGCACAATTATTATCAATATCATTCAACACTAAAATGATTCGGAGGGACTCCAAAATAACTCTTAAGCAAATGGTGAAACAGGAATAGAGGGCAAAGTAACCCAATCCAAAACTGAATTTTTTATATGCAGCACATACAAAATACTGGAGGAACTCAGCAGGCCAGGCAGCATCTATGAAAAAAAAGCATCCTTCAGCAGTACCTTTTTCCTCATTGATGCTGCCTGGCCTGCTGAGTTCCTCCAGCATCATGTGCAGCTTGGATTTCCAGCTTCTGCAGATTTTCTCGTGTTTTTGATTTTTATATAACAGATCCTTAAATGGTTCTAAGCCTTTTCCCCTTCCTCAGCAGAAAATTCAATTCTGTATTTTGTGCAAATGGTGTATATGGTAAATTCACAATTTATTTGTATGATCCCCTTTTGCCTTGAACTCACTGTCACAATTTGACTTAAAATGGCAGATGAATGCTCGGAGCAAAATTTTATCCATAAGTGATCACAATTCTATCTCCTTTACCATAGCATTGGAGAGGGATAAGAACCGACAAGTTAGGAAAGCGTTTAATTAGAGTAAGGGGAAATATGAGGCTATCAGTCGGGAACTTGGAAGCATAAATTGGAAACAGATGTTCTCAGGGAAATGTACAGAAGAAATGTGGCAAATGTTCAGGGGATATTTGCATGAAGTTCTGAATAGGTACATTCCAATGAGACAGGGAAAGGATGGTAGGGTACATGAAACATGGTGTACAAAGACTGTTGGAAATCTGGTCAAGAAGAAAAGCTTACAAAAAGTTCAAAAAACTAGGTAATGATAGAGATCTAGAAGATTATAAGGCTAGCAGGGATGAGCATAAGAAAGGAATTAGGAGAGCCAGAAGGGGCCATGAGAAGGCCTTGGCAGATAGGATTAAGAAAAACCTCAAGGCATTCTATAAGAATGTGAAGAACAAGAGGATAAGACGTTAGAGAATAGGACCAATCAAGTGTGATAGTGAAAAAGTGTGTATGGAACCGGAAGAGATGGCGGAGGTACTTAATGAATACTTTGCTTCAATATTCACTACAGAGAAAAATCTTGGCGATTGTAGGGATGACTTACAGCAGATTGAAAAGCTTCAGCATGTAGATCTTATGAAACAGGAAGTGCTGGAGCTTTTGGAAAGCATCAAGTTGGATAAGCCACCGGGACAGGACGAGATGTACCCCAGGCTACTGTGGGAGGCGAGGGAAGGGATTGCTGAACCTCTGCCGATGATCTTTGTGTCATCAGTGGGGACAAGAGAAGTTCCAGAGGATTGGAGGGTTGCAGATGATGTTCTCTTTTTCAATAAAAGGAGTAGAGATAGCCCAGGAAATTATAGACCAGTGAGTCTTACTTCAGTGATTGGTAAGTTGATGAAAAATATCCTGAGAGGCAGGATTTATGAACATTTGGAGAGGCATAATATGATTAGGAATAGTCAGTATGGCTTTATCAAGGGCAGGCTGTGCCTTACGAGCCTGATTGAATTTTTAGAGGATGATTGATGAAGGAAGAGCAGTAGATGTAGTGTATATGGATTTCAGCAAGGCATTTGATAAGGTACCCCATGCAAAGTTGAATGATAAAGTAATGAGGCATGGGATCCAAGGGAACATTGCTTTGTGGATCCAGAACTGGCTTGCCCACAGAAGGCAAAGAGTGGTTGTAGACAGGTCATATTCTGTGTGGAAGTTGGTGACCAGTGGTGTGCCTCAGGGATCTGTTCTGGCACCCCTTCTCTTCATGATTTTTATAAATGACCTGGATAAGGAAGTGGAGGGATGGGTTAGTAAGTTTGCTGACAACACAAAAGGTTGGAGGTGTTGTAGATAGTGTGAAGGGCTGTCAGAGGTTACAGCGGGACATTGGTAGGATGCAAAACTAGGCTGAGAAGTGGCAGATGGGGTTCAACCCAGATAAGTGTGAGGTGGTTCATTTTGGTAGGTCAAATATGATGGCAGAATATAGCATTAATGGTAAGACTCTTGGCAGTGTGGAGGATCAGAGAGGTCTTGGGGTCTGAATCCATAGCATATTCAAAGCTGCTGTGCAGGTTGACTCTATGGTTAAAAAGGCATATGTTGAATTGGCTTTCATCAACCATGGGAATGAGTTTAAGTGCCGAGAGGTAATGTTGCAGCTTATATAGGACCCTGGTCAGACCCCACTTGGAGTACTGTGCTCAGTTCTGGTCACCTTACTACAGGAAGGATGTGGAAGCCATAGAAAGGGTGCAGAGGAGATTTACAAGGATGTTGCCTGGATTAGGAAGCATGCCTTATGAGAAAAGGTTGAATGAACTCAGCCTTTTTCCTTGGAGCGATGGAGGATGAGAGGTGACCTGATAAGAGTTTTAAGGTGCTTGGAAGTAGGCACAGAGGAGATGTCAGGGGTAAGTTTTTTAACGCAGAGAGTGGTGAGTGCGTGGAATGGGCTGTCGGTGATGATGGTGGAAGCGAATACAATGGGGTCTTTTAAGAGTCTCCTGGATAGATACATGGAGCTCAGAAAAATTGGTTATGAGTAACCCGAGGTAATTTCTAAGGTAAGGACATGTTCAACACAGCTTTGTGGGCCGAAGGGCCTGTATTGTGCTGTAGGTTTTCTATGTTTCTAAGCGCAAAGAAATTATTCCAAATGGAATGAGTTTCTAAAATGCTGGAATACAAATCTTAAAAGATAATTCTATGGATTTGTTTCATATAACTTAAACATATAACACCAATAATTTACTTGTGGAACAGTGCTTACTCTTAGTAGAGATTTATTCAATATAATCATTTTGTTCTCAATCAGCAAGTAAATTTTAACAAGATTACATAACATTTCTTTAAAATGAGTACATTTGTATTTACTTATTATTAACCCACTATATGTTTCCTTACCTTTCCATCATTGTAAAGATTTGGGTTAAATCGTACACTGTGACCGCCTGTGGTCTCCAGGTTGACAAGTGGAGGTGAATTTGGATAATCTTGGGGAAAATATACATCAAATTCAAAGCAACCATTTGCATAAGGTGTATCAGATGGGCCTGTGATAAGAACCTGATGGAAGAAGAGAATCATTGAAATATCATTCTAGTATACATACTGGAAGTTTTATGAACATGAAAAAAAATTGCTGATGCAATGAGACAATTTCATAAATTTGTTCTGCATCACTCATAACTAGCACTGACCAAAACACTAACCAAGTGCCAACAAAACCACAACGCAAAAGCCTGTAAAAGTGGATCTCTCATCACATTAGGTACATTTTAAATATGGGGGGATAAAAGTATGCAGCTCGCCAAAGGTAATTCCATGTAAAGGTGTCATCAGAGAGTCATGGTGAAGGGTCTCAGCCTGAAAAGTCAATTTTTATTCATTTCCAAATACTGCCTGACCTGCTGAGTTCCTTTTATTTAATGTAGAAAACAAACATAAAAACATATTTTGCCAAACAAAAACGAAGTTTGATTGCATTTTCTGCTCCAGACAGATAGCAATTGGTTTATTATTGTCACCTATAGAGATACAATGAATAACTTGGCCCCCCCCCCACTGTCCTTCCTTCTTCCCTTTCTCCCATGGTCCACTCTCTTCTCTATCTGTTCCTTCTTTTCCAGTCCTTTACCTTTCCCACCCACCTGGCTTTTTGTTTCACCTTCTAGCTCGACTTCCTTCCGCTCCCCCCATCGTTTTTTACTGTCATCTTCCTCCTTCCATTCCAGACTTGATGAAGGTCTCAGCACAATACGTTGACAGTTTGTTCCCTACAAACTGTAGGTTTAAGTCAGTTAGTTCCTTAAGGTTGTTACAGCTGGGGGCAGTAATGGGGATAAGATCCCACTACCTATTAAATGCTCCCAATGGCGTGTGCCTCAAAAGCCTCTGACAATCAAGTCCAAGGTATTTGCACTCCTCCAGTATTAACTTTTTGTTTGGTTAGCAGTCCTGTGAATTAGTGAAGGATTTAGACTTGACTCATCAGCAGTCTCAGTGGCCAGGCACTGCAAACTTCATTGATTTAATGGTTCACAGAGTATAATAACATTTTCAAGAAATTTAGATAAATGATTGAAATCAATGTGTAGATTTATAATTTATCTTCACCACTTTACACTTACCTTCATGATATCTAATCTCTCCTCATCACAGCGCACAAATACACTGGATGAAGAGGAAAGAGGCAGAGATGTTGAGAGTGTGACAGCTTCTTGGGCAAGACGTCTGGCTCTGGCAGCACTGTTAGCATCACTAGCATTTTTCACCTGAGACATGTAATGATAGTTTACTTTAAACACCAATTTCCCATCATCATCTTCTGAGACCATCTCGGCAGTATCTGAAAGCAAATGTAAGTATATAATGAGAGAAAGAATGGAATACACACACTCAGAAACAAAACAAGGTTAACCAATGATATGTGGCAAGGAGTAAAACCTCCCATCAATGAGAGAATGGGATTGGTTTATCTAAATATCCCTTTCAGTTAAATTGGACAACATATAGGTCTCCGAGGTAAGAGTACAACAATATTTCACTAAAATTACAGAGGCAATGTTTTCAAAATCCTCTTCCACCACTTTTATGGGTGATCAGTTTTCAGAAATCAGCACACATTGGCAAGGACAGTACATTTTAAAATCCTCTGAGATGAGTTGGGAATCAGACCTTCAACCACAGAGTAGATGAAAAGTTTAATACTCCACATCAACAGGAAGCAAACTCTTTGCACTCAGCCAAGATATTCTAAATCTTTTTAATATTTTCGCTTTGCTCCTCAGAGTGTAATAAGGATTTGGACAGCAGTAATTATTGAAGTTCCCCTCAGGGAAAGAAAGCCTGTGCTAATCCCTTCCAGCAGCAATCTATCTTTCATTTTATTCTCTTAACATTAGATCTTCTCTTATTTTTCAGTATTTTAATATTCAAGTCATTATTTGGCAATCTTTCTGGAGAAAGATTTTCTTCTCACATTTTCTTAAAAGATGGGTAGCTTTACTAATTATTTTGAAAAAATTCCAGAAGTTATCTATACTGCAAATAAACTCTTCCTGATATAAACCAATGTCAAGGGATAAGCACCTTGTATTCACTAAGATTGTCACTCTAGTCAGTAAATACAGAATTCAAAGTAACACATGATCAGATATATAAAAAAGATGCTCACAATTTGCAAAGGATCTGCATTTGGCTGATGGGTAGAGAAAACTTCACTGACAAGGCTACATTCCTAAATGTATAATTTGTCCAGTGATTAGGTTATGGTTAATCGGGGCTGCTGGGGCGGCATAGCTTGAAGGGCCAGAAGGGTCCACTCAGTATTGTATCGATAAATAAATACTCCCTATAACATTTGATGCCCTTACCAATCAAGAGCCCATCAACCCGTCAAGATAGCACTGGTGAACCACGGTAACATTCTATGGACTATGTACAAAACTTCTACATATACCTCTTTTGAATTTACTTTGAACCTCCACTTTAAATACACCCAATAACTTGACCAATGAATTCCACAGATTCTAAAACAAAAAATCCGTCCTCAGCTTTTTTCTAAAGAAACATCCTTCTATTCAGGAGCTGTACTACTAGCACTATTGGAAACATCCTCTCTTAAAAATTCTATATTCAAAAAAGCCTACAAGACATCATCTAAAGGCCACTTTTCTTTTTTTAAAAAAGCTGCTGACAGTTCAAACATCCACACTTGAAAAATTTTAACTGAGTTTCCAGACAGCCAAAGACAGATGGAATACTTGCCAGCACTTCCCTTTCTGAACTAATGATGCTGATATGACTTCTAACATGTCATGGAATCCCTTTGTCCACTGAGTCAATACAAATACAAGATGAGTTATGCTCACTGACCCATTTATTATAGGAATGTCACAGATAGAGTCTCAATATACAAAGCACAATACTACATCACTTTTCAAAGCATGTTAAATTAAACTTACCAAACTGCAGTTTTTTCATCGCAGCCACATACTTCTCCTCTAAAGAACGTGTTACTGCTGAGGGTCTCTGCCTCATCATAGCTTTCTTTGTCGATTCTGCTATTTTCTTTTCTGAAAATAGAGGTCAAGATTTAAGTACTGCAGCAAATCTAATTCACTACCAAAATCTTTCCCAACGGCTTAAGGCAGTAGAATGAGTAAAACTTTCTAGATAAGAATAAAGGAATGCTCACATGGAGTGCAAATACCAGCAGAAACCAGTGGGACAAGCAGTCCTTTCTATGTTGTAAATTCCATATAATTCGATGGATAGCTCATGTGACAATGAATGAGCCCAGATGAAACAAAGAGGCAATACAGGAAACATTCACTTGACCACGCAGCACCTTTGGGTAACAAAACCCTTAATATCTTGGGTCAAAGGCCCAGTGTTAATAGTTGCTTTTCATGTATCTTCAACAGGATCTACCACCAAACACATCTTTCCCTCCCCCAATTTCTGCCTTGTGCGAGGATTGCTCTTTCTATGAATCCCCATCCCCACTGATCTCCTTCCTGGTACTTAACCCTGCAAGTGCACATTCACCTCCTCCCTCACCACCACTCAGGACTCCCAAATAACCCTGCAAGGTGAGGCAACACTTCAGGATCATCTACTGTATCCAGTGCTCCTGGTGCGACCTCCTCTACTTCAGTGAGATCCGATGCAGATTAGGGGGACAGCTTTGTCAAGCGCCTTCAATCCTGCAACAAACAGCGTTTCCCAATGGTCAACCACTTTAATTCCACGGTCCATTCCCATTCTGACGTACCAGTCCATGGCCTCCTCTACAGCCACAAAGAGGCCACTCTCAGGTTGGAACAGCTAATTTTTCCTGGGTAGCCTCCAACCTAACATCATGATCAATTTCTCTAACTTCTAGCTCCCCATCTTATCTTTTACCGTTTCCTATTCTGGCTCCCATCTTACTCATACTCTTTTCCTCACCTGCCTATAAACTCCCTCTGGTGCCCCCCCCTCCCCCCCAAGGTCCACTCTCCTCTCCTATCAGATTCCTTCTTCTTCAGCCCTTTACCTTTTCCACCTATCACCTCCCAGTTTCTCACTTCATTCTGCTTCCCCACCCACCTACCTTTTTTCTTACCTCCTTTCACTTATCACCTTCCAGCTTGTACTCCTTCCTCTCCCACCACCTTTTCATTCTGGCTTCTTCCCCCTTCCTTTCCAGTCTTGGCCTGAAATATTGGCTCTTTATTCTTCTCCACAGATGCTGCCTCCCCTGCTGAGTTCCTCCAGTGTTTTGTGTGTGAAACTCTTTCTAAGAATGCTGCATCATGTCCAGCACTTTCTGCTTTTATTTTAGGTTTGCAGTATCTGGAGTTTACTAAATTTAGTTCATTACTGTCAGACGGACCAAGGGTTTTTTTGATCAACAGGTAGATTTTTATTTTCTTTGTGCTTTGATGTACTAAGAGTGATGTTTTAACCTCGCTTCAACACACTTGAGTCAGGAAAGTAACAAGGATATTGAATATGATTTCTACACCAGGGATCATGTTGGGATCTGCATGCAGACACTGGAAGGTGACAGGCCTTTGTTCAGTTGTGACACTTCCTTTCACAATACAGAAAGTTGCAATATGGATCTTTTTCTAAGAATGTAACCCTATACTGCCTTGTAACATGGGGATGGGATCAGCAGCATTATGTGATAAAGTTTGTAGAACTTGCAAATTTGCAGAAAATGGGACCTGGGAATGCAGCTCCATAATTCATTGAAAGTAGCGTCACAGGTTGAAAGGGTTATTAGGAAAGCTTTCAGCACATTGGCCTTCATAAATTAAATAAGCGTTCTTGAGAACACGAGACAGGATGTTATGAAGTTGTACAAGACTCGGTGAGGCCTAGATTAGAGTATCATATGTAGTTTTGGTCTCCTAGCTACAAGAGGAATGCAAATAAGGTTGAAAGGGCATACAGAAAACTTGAAAGGATGTTGCTGGGTCTGGAGAACCTGAGTTATAAAGGAAGACTGAATAAGCTAGGACTTTATTCCTTGGAACGTAGAAGACTGAGAGGAAATTTGACACAATTATGAGGGGTATGGATAGGGTAAATGCAAGCAGGCTTTTTCCACTGCGGTTGGGTGGGACTACAACCAGAGGTCGTAGGTCAAGGATGAAATGTAAAAAATTTTAAGGGAACCATGAGGGGAACTTCTCTCAGATGGTTACAAGAGTGTTAAATGCTTAGGAGAAGTTTGGATAGGGACATGAAAGGTAAGAGTATGGAGGGCTACAGTCCCTGCGCAGATTGATGGGAGTAGACAGTGTAAATGGCTCCACACAGACTAGATGGGCAAAAGGGCCTGTTTCTGTGCTGTACTTCTCTAGGATTCTATGACTCTAAATGCAATGGGTTAATGGGAAGGTTAATTGAAATGATGGCCCATATTTCAAGACCATAAAGCCATGAAAACTACCTTAGTATTTTCCCATTCTTTTGCACTACTTTAAGTTTCTGTAATTTATATACTTACTGTAATTTATAGTTTTAATTATTGTGTATTGCAATGTACTGCTGGCACAAATCAAATTTCATGACATATGCCAGTGATGTTAAACCTGATTTTGAACTCCTACTATAATTAAATGAATTAGTGAAAGCACAACAGAAGTACTCTAAGCAATTTTGGTTCCCCATACCACACTGAATATTATTTCATCAGAGGCTCCTTACAGAAGGTTCAACAAAATGATCCAGAGGTGTCATCGTTCAGGTCTTGGCCCAAGATAGTGACTGCTATTTCCCTGCCTGACCTACTGAGTTCCTCTAACATTATTTCTGTTGCTTGCCAAATTACCTTTTCTCAAAACCTTGACAAAGACTAATTCTTGATATTACATTATAAAGTTGATGGACTCACCTTGTACTGCTTGTCGTAGGCTGGTTGTTGCCACTTGCACAATCTCTGCAGTTTGCTGAATGTCAGGCACAAGTAGCGTTAGCCCCTCAGATTCTGCCTCTGCTGAATCAGCCTTGGACCCTGCTTTACTTTTATCCTTCTTTGATCTATTTGAAAGAGCAAGCAACATTTACAGGGCATTATTTAAAAAGCTCGCCTAATTCAAAGTTCAAAGTAAATGTATTATCAAAGTACGTACTATGTCACCAGATACTATCCCAAGATTCTTTTTATTTGCGTGGGCATGCACAGAAATTACGAAGAAACACAATAGAATCACTGAAAAACTGCACAAATTAGCTGAAGACAGTTGTACATTTTGAACCTGGCAGTTTAATTTCCCTTTGGCATCAATATCAATTTATTTTATTTTATTTAGCGATACCACACAGAGCAGGCCACTTCAGCCCTTCGAGTTGCTACACCCCAGCAACCTCAAAACCCTGATTAACCCTAACCTAATCACAGGATGAATTACAATGAGTAATTAACTTGCTGGGATTGTGGGAGGAAAACAGAGTACTCATAGAAAGCCCATAATTTCTACACGTAAAGACACTCCTCACAGAATGGTGCTGGAACTGAGCTCTGGATTGCTCCGAGCTGTAATAGTGTCGCACTAACCGCTATGCTAAATTTACCACCATTGAACCCCTCCATTCTTAAAAAAAATCTTAAAAAAAAAAAAATGCTACCAGATTTTTTTTTAGATTGGGGTACAAAGGACAATATTTCTAGGTTACCTGCAATCCAAGAGGGACCATTTTGAGCCAAGTAGTTATCATCTGCAGCCAATACGTACCTTAATCTGTTGGTGTATGTATCCACACAAGTTTTCATTTTTGCGAGTAAAGTGCCAACAGAAGTTTGTGTCTCTGAATGCTCCTCATCCTCCTCACTGTTATCACCAGATAAAGGCAACAGAAGGGGCACAAGAGAAGTGCATGAAGCAATGGCACGCAGCAACTCCAACAGCGCTCGATATAGAGGAACATGCCTAGCCATGTCCAACACTGTAAAGACATAAAAGGAACAATAATTAATCCACATTAATGGCACAGTTACACTTGCAAAATATACCACCAGGAACAATTAATTCAGCTCATTAATAAGCAGATGCAGAACTCTGCACTATTGTCTTCCAGTCTAATAAAGATGGTCTTTCTCATCCCCTCACAATTAGACCAAAGCAATTATTTCCCATACTCTGGCACATGGTATTTGGATAAAAGTTTGAAGTTTAGTTCCGTAGCTTGAGCTGGGTTCAGACAGAGGGTTGTGACATACTAGAACAGCAAGTTGCTACTTTATACTGCAGGGTTATTGTCAAATGGCAATTAGTTGAAATGGTAGAAATGTGGAACAGAGATGGAAATATAAGATTGATATTGAAATGTTGTATTCCCCATGTCAAACAATTAACAGCTAAATACTTGGTGCTGCTCTCAATCATTGTTATTCTGAGGATGATAGAATCAAAAGGTACAAAAGTCAGGACAAAGTCAGACTTTGAAAGTCAACCATTTTGGGGAAACCTCTTGTGATAACTCATCCACCTCTAATTAGTCCATAGAATAAATAGGATCCAAGTATTTTTAAATGTAAAAGCACAAATGTAAATGATTTGATGCTAATTCTATGTGGAACTGAAATTTCTCTTACATTGAATTTTTTTCATAAAAAACAGATTAAAATTTATTTCTGCCATTCTTATGCTTTACTGAAAAATTTTTGCCCTTTGATTTCTGTACTAATTGCCCCAAAATTAGGGATGATGGTGCCTAACAGTGCCTCCTTTGCCTGCATCTTGGGAAACAGCTTTATTTCTACCTTTAATTCCCCTTTCAGGGTTCTATTGAAGACCCCGACCTGGAGTTACACACAGGCTTCGGTTCTTTGTGGGAATGAGACTCGTTCTCGGGGTTCCATGACTGGCCGTTATGAGTTTGGCCTGAGAATCTCGGTTGCGTTCGAAAGCCTAAGATCTCGGGGCTCTGGAGACAGGTGGATCGAGGGTCAAACTTGTGTGTCGTCAGGGAGGCCGGAAAAATCTTTCGCTGTGGGCCCGAAAACCTGAGATCTTTGTGATCTTTGGACAGAGCTTGAAAAAAAGTGACGAAACAGATTTTTAGCATCGTAAACCAGCAGGTTGTTGTTATGTCTCCTGCTTGCTGTGAAAATGGGGTTACCTCTCTCTCCCTTGCCAGGGGGAGAGAGAGGACCTATGGTTTGTTGAATTTCAGATGAAATGCGAAGCCTTTGGGGTAACTTTGGTCTATGTCTTTGCTATTGCTAAACATACATGCTTGGATCGGTGATGATACCGATGCGCATTTATTTTTGCTGGCGGGGGAGGGGGAACTGTTGCTTGTTGCCACTTAAGCATGGGAGGGGGGAGCTGGGGGGATTTTGGGGTTCTCACGTTTAACTGTCGTTCATTCTTTGGGGCACTTCTCTGTTTTCATGGATGTTTGTGAAGAAAAAGCATTTCAGGATGTACCGTAGATTCCGGACTACAGAGCGCACCTGATTAAAAGCCGCTGGCTCTAATTTTAGAAATAAAATCAATTTTTTACTTGTACAGGCCGCACCGGATTTTCGGCCGCAGGTGTCCCACGTTGTAATATGAGATATTTACACAGAAAGATATTACACGTGAGGATTTTTTAACTTTTAATTAAATCCATATGGTAACAAACAAATATATATTGCAAATGCTTTTTTTCGAACCGTGCTTGTAATACGGCTACTTTTAAATATACATACGTATCGGTAACACAAATTACGTTGCATATACTTTTTTACTGGAACAACATTCCAATATCTCCTAGCGACTGGTAAAAATATATATACTGCAGCCTACCAGGAAAAGTTATTGATCGCCTTTAACTTAAAAGCAGCGTTTTCGCTCGGGTCTGATGTGCTTGGGTCTGATGTGCTCGGGTCTGATGTGCTCGGGTCTGTTGTGCTCGGGTCTGTTGTGCTCGGGTCTGATGTGCTTTTCTTCGAGTGTTTTCCATGTTGATGAGGGTGAGTACAAATGACTGATTTACAATAATTTAATTGTGAAAGTGCGCTTGATTTATCGTACAATTTCATTGGACCTCTGTGAACTACTCATCAATTTTATTGGTCTACTGTTACGAGGCAAAATGTTTACGAGGCGGCATGAAAAAAAACCATGTATTAGCCGCTCTGGATTAAAGGCCGCAGAGTTCAAAGCTGTTCAAAATGTGGGAAAAAAGTAGCGCCTTATAATCCGGAATCTACGGTATATTGTATACATTTCTCTGACATTATACCTTAATGTGACCAGCTCCACTCTACAAAATGCCAAAATGCTGTTTCCAGGTCGATATCCTCTATATAAGGGTTGAAATTTGCCCTTTGAAATACCAAACCATTTGCACACAACAGGGATGAGACTAAATAACAACCATATAGATTATTTGCTTCCACTGCATTCTAAAATTAATGCTCAATTTAACTAACTTGAAAAGGACGGCGTATTTCTGTTTAAATTGTAGTGCATCAGTGCACAACCATCCCCTTTTAATAATACGAATAAACTGCTAATTAATTCTGCACATTTTTGCCAACATCTACTTCTAAACCAGTTATTTAAATTATTTCTGGACATCATAAACGGATGCTACACTGGGCATTAAATCAATATACTACAGTAGCATAGCAGCTAGCATAATTGTTTACAGTGCCAGTTACAAGATCAGGGTTCAATTCCCGCTACTGTCTGTAAGGAGTTTGTACATTCTTCCTGTGACCATGTGCGTTTCCTTCCACATTCCAAAGTTGTACAATTAGCGTTAGAGGTTTGGGCCTGCTATGTTAGAGCTGGAGGCATGACAACACTTGCGGGCTACTTAACATAACCCTTGCTGATTTGGTTTGAAGTAAACAACACATTTCACTATATGTTTTAATGCACATGTGACAAATAAAGCTAATCTCATCTCCACCTTGTATGGAACACTTGAGGCTTTACAGGCACCTTTGTTGTTTAACGATGATCACAGTAAAAAAAAAGCTTTCCTTCATACCTTGGAAATTGATGACTTCAGTCCATTAGAAAACCTACTGTTTGCTTGCTGAGTACAACTAAGAAAGCTTAAAAATCTTGAAATCAGAAGCAGCTACAGTGACAGTATCTTGGGGGTGATGGAAGGGAGGAAGGGGAGATGGAAATAAAATACTGAAGCGTGCAAACTGTGACCCACAACCTGTTATGCAAATATCATCATTCCTAATGATGGAAAATAGTGGGACATCCAAATACCTTGATAGGACCATTATAAACACATTTGAATTGAGAGTGAATTGAAGCTACCAGCTGCAGTACGAGTTCTCAGGATTAAGTAACAGACAGGCTTCAATCTCTCTTGGAAACCCCATGCTAATTTGCTTTCAGAAAACAACAGGCTGGAATTTGGATCTCATAAAAATCATTTATTTTTATTTTGAGATACAGCACAGAATAGGCCCTTCCAGCCACATCGTCAAGAAACCCTGATTTAAATCTAATCACAGGACAATTTGCACTGATCAATTAACTTACCAACTGATTCACCTTTGTTCACCTTTGGACTGTGGGAGGAAACCCACATAGTCACGGGGAGAATGTACAAACACCTTACAGGCAGTGGCAGGAATTGAACCCTAGTCGACCGTACTGGAAAGCATTGTGCTAACCACTACACTATGTTGCCTCATCCGCCTTCTCTTACAGTTGCCCAATCAGGTTCAGTTTTGTATTAGTTAAAATTCTCTCCTATTCAATGAATGCAAACCTAATGCCATGTCTTTCCAAGGGATTTAGGATTCAGGCATACTGTCACATCTAAACATTTTTCTTTTGGATCAGAAAGAATGAATGTGAAATGACAATGCACTGTTTATTATTTCCCCATTGCCACTGATCCATCCTGTTCACCACAGAATGCATCTCGTAGTTTACTTCCCAACACCAATATGCATATCTAAAAGAACAAATTGGCTTAAGAAACTCTGCAAGTCAGACAGCATTTCCAGAGGAAAATGGAAATATGTCAACCTGAGACATTAACTGTCCACTTCCATCTACACATGCTGCCTGACTTGCTGTGTTCCTCCAGCAGTTTTGTTTTTGCTCTGGATTCTAGCACCTGCAGTCCCTCATGTCTACATCTTCCAGCAAGCTTTGGGACCCTTTTAAATGCACAAGAATGTAAAACAAAAATAAATTTAACACTTAGATTTGGTTGATTAAAGGGGATTTGTTTGAAGACCATCACAGAATGTACAGGTTCTTCCATGAAGAATTATATCACTAGAGCATACTGTATGGCATTGCACATGGATAGCTGTAAAACGGCAGCAAAGCCATAGGAAAACTCATGGAATTAATTGCTCGTAGCGCAGTAGAGTTCCTCATTCTTTATTTGCACATTCTTCAGATTCAGGAGTGGCAAAGAATAATTTAATGATGCTTGATAATCCCAATTCTCTTCCCTTAATACACTGAGACATTCACTCCAAGAATAGCTGCACCTAATGGCCCATTAAATGGATAGTACTGAGTAGCACTAAATTCTTTTTCCAAACCATTTAACATCTTCAGTACAAATTAATTAGCTACCCTGCCACAACTTCTGTATAATGAAAATCTAAACACTAATTCATCAATATCAGACATGATGAAGAGAGGCTAGCATAATACTGAAGAGATCCTTCGAGTTTCTACCACTAAATTTGTATTTTCCCATCAAACACAAGGTCTCTGCTCTCAGAAAAACTGAATGCCAGCTTGTAACTCCAGTATCTGATTTCCATTGAAGCACCCAGGTAATAAGTGCAAGAGAACATTCTCTAAAATTGATGACAACTTCAATACCAATAATTTCCATCAGACTGCCAACGCCATGAGAAGCCAATCTTTGGTGAGGCAGTGCAAGGTTTAGAGAGACCCCAGGACCTTTGAGAATTTTTCAGTAGTGTTCCAAAAAAAAAGGGTGCAAGCAAAGCAGCCATTGCTGGAAAGTTATTTCAGTGTTAAGTGGCCAGGCTTTGGCTCAACAGGTTTAGGGAGGAACAGGTGCAGGTTGGAGCTTAAGCTTGGGAAATTAGAGGTACAACAAGAGTAGAAAGGATGGAAGTTATGGCAGAGATGTGGCATTTCAGGGTAACTAGCAGTCTCCTTGATCAGAATCAGATTTAATATCACCAGCAAATGACATGTTGTTTTGCAGCAGCAGAATATTGCAATACAGTACTAAGACACACTAGGTACAGTCTAAGGCACCCTAAAATTTTACTACAAATTTGTTTTAGGCATCTATTACTTGTCTTCTGCATTAGTGTATCTATAGTAAAGGGCAAATTTTATATTTCCAAACATCCATTTTCCAAAAAATTAAATGCTACCCAAGAATTTTTTTTGTTAAAGAAAGTAACAATCAGTAATATGCCACTTTTCAAATAAAAACTTGATTACTTTGTAGGTATAAGCACAGTGCATGATAAAAGAAAGGTAATAAACAGGTTCAGATGAACAATCACATACAGGCAGTCCCCGAGTTACGAATGTTCGACTTACAGACAACTAAGGAAGGAGAACGCCGTCCGCTATTTTAAGTTGGATCCCGATGCCGTCTGCCATTTTAAGTCGTTGCCATTGACACTGTGTTGAGTGTTTAACTTTGTATTTGGCTTAAAATTTTCTTAGTAAGATTCACCCTGAACCTGCCAACCCCCCCCACCCGTTCTGGTCAGCTGGTGGCGCAGTGAGATCAGCGCCGGGCTGGAGAACGGATCCAGTGACAGACTGCAACTGTGCCGGGTTGATATCGAGCTCACAGCTCCACCTCGTTAAAAAAAACACTGCCACCTCCAGTTTAAATTCCCACACAGAATATTGTGGATAATCAAATACCCAAACCCAGCACAGCCCCCACTTGTCCCATTCAGTCTGTCTCAGTGCGGTGGTCGTTAGGACCCAGCAGACCTCGGGACCCGCCACCCGCAGTGTTTCTGTTCCGTTGATGGTGTGCGGTGGTCCTTAAGACCCAGCGGACCTCCGGAGGGTTAGGGTTAGCGGACCTCCGGAGCTCCCATTGACGGGAAGCAATCGCGATTGAAAATAAAGTGGAAATAATAAAGCGTTTGGAAAGAGGTGAAACGCCATCGGCAATTAGAAAAGCGTTAGGTCACAGTCGGTCAACGAGCGGAACAATTTTAAAGGATAATGGATAAGGTAAGAATAATGGAGCATGTGAAAGGCCTTGTCCCGATGAGCAATGCAGTGGTTTAATTATTGGAATACATATGTTTCTTAATTGTTTTATATGCATAGAAAGGTAAAATATATACTATATACTAAGACAAACGTTTGACTAACTGACGCTAAATAATACCAGATGTACTTGTTCCGACGTACGTATAAATCCGACTTAAAGACCGACTCAGGAACGGAACTCGTACGTAACCCGGGGACTGCCTGTACATATAATAAGTTGAATGAATTAAATTGATTAACTCAAACAGAAATGGGCGTGGAAGGAATCAAACTAGCCAAAGGACAACCAAACTGAAAGATGAAGGTGTGGCAGATGTGATAGTTTAATCTTCAAATTACTAATTCATACACTGTGGCAAGAGTGAGCATGGCAAAAAACACAAGGTGGTCATCCTTCATCAGCTTGGTCTGTCCCAAGCAGAAATTTCATGACAGACAGGAGTCCAGGCTCTTCTGAAGAAGCACAAAGAAACTGGCAAGACTGAAGACTAGAAATACAGTGGTCAGACACAAAACTGAGTGCAGCAGATGAGAGATATATCAAATTGATATCCCTTCTAAATCAGAAGTAGTCCAGCACTGCTATCAGCTCTGAACTCACAAAAACCACTGGAACCCAAGTTCGCCCCTCTACAGTCCAGGTAGTTCTTGTCAAGTGGTCTTCATAGAAGAGTTACTGCCAAAAAGCCATTCTTCCAAAGTGGAAATACTCGCCTATGCCACAAAGACTGCGGTGCTGAATCAAAAAATGAATGTTTTGGCTCAAACAGGAAGCAGTTTGTCTATAGAAGAGCTGGAGAGCCAACAGTGAAGTACGGTGGAGATTCCCCTCAGAGTTGGGGCTGCATTTCCACACATGGAGCTGGTGATTTGGTCAAAGTTGATGGAATCCTCAATGCTGAGTACAAGCAAATTTTCATCCATCATGCAATACCATCAGGGAGGCATCTCTTCAGTCCCAACTTCATTCTGCACCCCAAACATACTGCCAAGGTCAGAAAGAACTATCTTTAGCAAAAAGAAGAAAAAGGGAGGTAGGAAGAGAGGACAAAGAAATGGCAGAGGAACTTCAGAAGTATTTTGCATTAGTCTTCACTGTGGAAGGCACTAGCATTATGTCAGAAATTCTACAGTATCAAGGGGCAGAAGTGAGTGCAGTTGCTATTACTATGGAGAATGTGGTTGGGAAGCTGAAAGGTCTGAAGTAGATAAGCTACCCGGACCAGATGGACTACACCTACAGTATGAGGAGCGCTTAATGGCTCTGGGCCTGTACTTATTGGAGTTTAGAAAAATGATGGGGGGTGGGGGGGTGGGGGGGATCTCACTGAAACCTACTGAATATTGAAGTGCTTAGATAGACTGAATGTAGAAAGGCTGTTTCTACAGTGAGTGAGTCGAGGACCAGAGAGCACAGCCTCAGAATAGGACCTCCATGTAGAACACAGATGAGAAGGAATTTCTTGAGCCAAAGGGTGGTGAATTGTGGAATTCATTGCCACACATGGCTGTGGAGGCCAAGTCATTGAGTATATTTAAAGCGATGGTTGATAGGTTCTTTTTTAGTCAGGGCATCAAAGGCTATAGGAAGAAAGAAGTAGAATAAGGTTGAGAGGGATAATAAAATCTGGCTTGAAGAAATGGAGGACAAGACTCAATAGGCCAAATGGCCTAACTCTGCTCCTTTGACTTATGGTCTAATGTCTTACCGCAAATATTGCAAGATTACTAGACCAGAGTAATACAATAATTCATTACAACTGCAGATAATTTTCAACTAGGTTTTCAAATTTTATCCACGTCCCTATTTATTTAACCACTTTCAGCTCTACAACTGTCAGACGCCAGTACTCCTCCAGCTCAGATTAGAGGAGCACTGAAATTTAATGATTGCCATTACACTGAAATTTAATGATTGCCGTTACGTGCTTAGATGCCAAGCTTTGGAATTCATTCCTTAAACCCTTTTTAAAAATGTCTCTTCAAGACACCCCTTAAATTTCAGCTTTGATTAAGTTTTTAATTGCCTGTTCTAAAACCTAAGGCAGCTAGGTGTTAAACTGTGTGCATTAATATTCCTGCAAATCACCTTGAGACACTACACTAGATTAAAAGTGCCATATCCAAGATGATGATGATGCTGTAGTAAGGTAATTATGGGAGTGCTAAGTAGCATCACAAGTGACTCCCTTCAAAGTCACAACAGGATAAATGATTGTGGCACCAAGCCTCTTTTGGACCACTGCAGTCTTAATGGCCATACTACACCACAAAGATCAAAAAGGTAGAAGACACTAAAGTTGATGGTATAGTGGACAATGAAGGTGCTATATCAGAATATTGATAAAATGGGAAAGTGGGCAAGAGAAATACAGTTGGAACACAACTGCAGTAAATGTCAAGTAATGCATTCTGAGAAAGTTAAACCAGGGCAGTACATACATTGGGAATAGTAGGATTCAATGAAGTATTGTTGTATAGAGACCCAGGGGCACAAGGAAATTGCGGATGCATTGGTAATCATTTTCCAATGTTCCTTAGATTCAGGATCAGTCCCTGAGGATTGGAGAATGGCTAATGTTATCCCACTTTTTAAGAAAGGAGGGAGGGAGAAAACAGAGAACTATCGACCTGTCAGCCTGACATTGGTGGTGGGAAAGATGCTAGAGTCCATTATTAAGGATGAAATAGTGGCATATCTAGATGGCAGTGATAGGATTGGGCCGAGCCAGCATGGATTTACCAAGGGTAAATCATGCTTGACTAATCTGTTGGAGTTTTTCGAGGATGTAACCAGGAAGTTAGACGGGGGAGATCCAGTGGATGTAGTGTACCTCGATTTTCAGAAGGCATTTGATAAGGTCCCACATAGGAGATTGGTGGGTAAAATCAAAGCTCAGGGCAACGGGGGGGGGAAGGCATTGACATGGATAGAAAACTGGTTGGCAGATAGAAAGCAAAGGGTAGTGGTGAATGGGTGTTTCTCGGAATGGCAGGTGGTGACTAGTGGGGTGCCACAGGGCTTGGTATTGGGACCACAGCTGTTTACCATTTACATTAACGATTTGGATGAAGGCATAGAAAATAACATCAGCAAATTTGCTGATGATACTAAGCTGGGTGGCAGTGTGACATGTGATGAGGATGTTAGGAGAATTCAGGGTGACTTGGATAGGCTGGGTGAGTGGGCAGATACTTGGCAGATGGCGTTTAATGTGAATAAGTGTGAGGTTATCCACTTTGGGAGTAAGAACAGGAAGGTAGATTATTATCTGAACAGTGTAGAGTTAGGTAAGGGAGAAATACAAAGAGATCTCGGAGTCCTTGTTCATCAGTCACTGAAGGTGAATGAGCAAGTGCAGCAGGCAGTGAAGAAGGCTAATGGAGTGTTGGCCTTTATTACAAAGGGAATTGAGTACAAGAGCAAGGAAATCCTCTTGCATTTGTACAGAGCCCTGGTGAGACCACACCTGGAGTATTGTGTACAGTTTTGATCTCCAGGGTTAAGGAAGGACATCCTGGCTGTAGAGGAAGTGCAGCGTAGATTCACGAGGTTAATTCCTGGGATGTCTGGACTGTCTTACGCAGAGAGGTTAGAGAGACTGGGCTTGTACACGCTAGAATTAAGGAGATTGAGAGGGGATCTGATTGAAACATACAAGATTATTAAGGGATTGGACAAGATAGAGGCAGGAAATATGTTCCAGATGCTGGGAGAGTCCAGTACCAGAGGGCATGGTTTGAGAATAAGGGGTAGGTCATTTAGGACAGAGTTAAGGAAAAACTTCTTCTCCCAGAGAGTTGTGGGGGTCTGGAATGCACTGCCTTGGAAGGTAGTGGAGGCCAATTCTCTGGATGCTTTCAAGAAGGAGCTAGATAGGTATCTTATGGATAGGGGAATCAAGGGATATGGGGACAAGGCAGGAACTGGGTATTGATAGTAATTGATCAGCCATGATCTCAAAATGGCGGTGCAGGCTCGAAGGGCCGAATGGTCTACTTCTGCACCTATTGTCTATTGTCTATTGACACTGCTCCCTGAACGTTACGGAGAATGGCATGCTTACCTGAATTAGCTGAGGCATAAAGGTTGCACATAAAGTTAATTAGGTTACACTTAGAAGTATCATGTGCAGTTCTGATCACCGCGATACAAGAAAGAAGTGATTAAGATGGACTGTTTGAGTTATCAGGGGAGATTAAACAGGTTGTGTCTGTTTTCCCTGGAGCAATGGAAGCTAAGAGGTAACATGATAGAGGTATATAAAATTATGTGAGGCATAGATAGAGCAGATAGCCAGCTTCCCATGGTCGGGGTCTCTAAAACTAGAGTGTATGTATGCAAAGGGATCTGAGAGGCAATTTTTCCTCCAGCACAGTAATAGTATGTGGAATAATCCTTTCAGTTAGGACGTGCTGTAAAACTAAGTAAGGCAAATAACTAATACATTCGATAAATAATAACTCCTGCATTTTAGTACATCAGTGAAGGGGCTGCTAGAGAATACAGTAAATTGAACCTGCCAGCCTACAATGAGGTCATTTTCATTTATTCACCATCAAGGCATGGACAAGAACATTTATTGACTGCCTGTAAATACATCAGGGTGGTAGTGAACCAGCTTCTTAAACAGCTGTAACCTGACCAGTGACTTTACTATCACAATTTCTGCAATGCCAGCAGGAGGAAGCTCCATCCTCTGGGCCGAAGGACCTGTTTCTGTGCTGTAGTGTTCTATTATTCTTCTGAGTTGAGCTTCTTCACAATCTTTGAGGCTCAGAGTCTCTCAGATGTCACTAACTCAGAAACTGTTACCCTGAGCCTATTGTGACAGACAATAGTGTTGAAAAGACTGACCCAGTTGAACTGGTGGTCGATGAGCCTGCAAGATGTTGTAACCATTTTGTTGGTGATTTCACACACTGGAGACTAGTTAGTAATCTATCCATCCAGTCAACAGAATACATTTTTCTGAATCCCAAAGAAAGCTCAGATTCCCACGTTACTAATGAGAATTTGATAGATACCTGGGAATCAGAACTTTTTCCCTCCCTGCAATCTATGTATGCACATGTGATAAAAAGAATGCCATCATAGTTCTTACTAAATAGTTTGGCATATTGGTCAGAACTAGGAAATAGGAAAATAAATCAGGAAACATTGATAAATATTCATGTATAAAAAGGAGTTGGTGTTACAACACCTGGAAGCTGCAGCAAATATCAATTGCTTAAAACAAATGTCACATTCAGACTGCTCAAGAGGAGTTCTGAATTTAAAGAGCATACACGAGGAAATCTGCAGATGCTGGAAATTCAAACAACACACACAAAATGCCAGTGGAACACAGCAGGCCAGGCAGCATCTATAAGGAGAAGCCCCGAAGGGTCTTGGCCCAAAACGTCGACAGTGCTTCTCCTTATAGATGCTGCCTGGCCTGCTGTGTTCCACCAGCATTTTGTGTGTGCTGTTTGGAGTTCTGAATTTGTTTACTTCCATATACCAGAATAAACAGCAGTTTCTTGTTATCAAAAGGAAAGTTTAAAAAAAAATTGTTGAGAGATAATGGTCAAGTTATTACTGACCATTCTGGCCCTCTGAGCCCATACTGTCCAACTACACCCTTGTGACTTATTAACCTACTAACCCATGCATCTTTGTAATGTGTGAATACACTGGAGAACTCACCGGAAACTCATGTGGTCACAGAGAGAACATACAAAGTTCTTCCAAACAACAGTAGAATTGAATTCGGTTTGCGGTGCTGTAATCACATTATGCTAGCCTCTACACTACCATGTTGTCCCAAAGTTGCGGGAAGGATTTTGGAAATTCAGCAGCAAGGGCAGACATTAGGCTAGTATCAGAGGGAACTGAGAGACATCTATTTAGAACAGAAATGAGGATTTTAAAAAAAAACCAGAGTGTGGAATTCTTTGCCAGACTGAGTCATTGGATATATTAATGGGAGACGTTGATAGGTTCTTCATTAATCAGGGTGTCAAAGATTATAGAGAGAAGGCAGAAGAACGGGTTTGAGAGGAATAATAAATCATCCATGGCAGAGAATATTCAATGGGCCGAATGACTTAGTTCTGTTCCTAGGTCTTACATCTATAAATGTATTACAATTATGCTTCCAAAACACTAAATCCAAGTGCTGTACTGTTGGAGTCCGTACTACCTTTCAATGGAAAAAGTAAAGCTTTGCCTGCTCTCTCATATGAGCATACAAAGACCCCAAGAGGTTTTAAACAGTGGTACTGTGAGCTTGCATGGTGTTCAGGTTAATATACGTCTCTTAAATCAGCATCATCATTTGGTATTACCACATCTGGTGAAAGCCCACTGTGCACAAATTAGGTAACACATGGTTTCTAAACTGCAACATTGACAGAATTTTGTGAGTATTCACTGAACGTGAAGTGTAATGAGACAGCCTATGATAGTGAAGAAAACTCATTAAAATTTTTCACTGGGTTATTGCAAACCAGGCTGAAAGAGGGAAATATACATGGTATGCAGTTGAGGATCAAACAAATAAAATATTCCATAGAAATTAACTTCGAAGATTGAATACTTGAAAAAAATCTTTCCCAACTTTGATTAAATAGGATAGTCAATAAATTGTTTTTATTTCAAATCACTGATATTGTTTTCAAAGAAAGGACAGATTACTTCCTAGAAATGTTGTATTTAATGGATTGCACTTAAATAATCATTTTACTGACAAGAGAAAATCTGCAGGTGCTGGAAATCAAAGCAACACACACACAAAATGCTGGAGGAACTCAGCAGGCCAGGCAGCATCGATGGAACACCGTAAACAGTTGACATTGTGGCCCAAAACATCGACTGTTTACTCTTTTCCATAGATTCTGCCTGGCCTGCTGAGTTCCTCCAGCATTTTGTGTGTGATACTTCACTGATTTTTATTGAAAGCAAAATTTATCATTTCATCTGGGTCATTTTCAGCTAGCACAGAATTGAGCATTCAACTCACTTTCAAGTCCATCTCAAATCTTCCAACTATGGCAAAGGCCTTTTCTAAAAAAGACACTTTGAGCTATGCTCACCATTAAAAAAATAATTTATTGAAAACACTGTCAGCTCACGACACTCAGATTAGAACTCCAAATACAAAAATAATTAATCTTAAAACTGGAGATTAGAAATACGCATAGTAATTCAAAATTTACCATTTGCATTGATTATCAAGTTCCTGTTCCCAGTACAAGAGTCAGAATAATGTGGTACTTACTACTAAAATTACAAAGCCTCCAGTTTATAGAATAACAACCATGGTTTGAGAGCATCATTTACATTACAATAGTTCTCAAAGCACATGAAAGTATTAGTGAAATTTGATACTGAGCTACAGGAGATATTGATATTCTATTAATCAAAAGTCTGGTCAGTAAGGATGGAACATAACAGCAAAGTACAGGCCCTTTGGACAACAATTTTGTGCCCACATTTTAACCTACTCTAAAATTAATCTAATGCCTCCCTCCTATGTAGCCCTTCATTTTCTATCATTCATGTGTCTATGAAGGAGTTTATTTAAAGTCCCTAATGTATCTGCCTCTACCATTACAGGTGGTAGAGTGTTCTCTGCATAAAGAACATACCTCTGACCCCCGTACTTTCCTCCAATCACCCTAAAATTATGCCCCCTTGTTATTAGCTACTATCACCCTGGAAACAAGTCTCTGTTATCTACTCAATCTATGCCTCTTATTTCATATACCTCTAACTAGTCACCTCTCATCCTTTGTTCCAAAGAGAAAAGCTGAAAGTCACTCATCCTATCCTTATAAGACATGTTCTCTATTCTAGGCAGCATCCTGATAAAATTCTCTGCACCATTTCTAAAGCTCCCACATCTTTCCTATAATGAGGCAACCAGAACCAATAAATATTCCTAGTATGGTCTAACCAGGATTTTATAGAGCTACAATGGTACTTCTTGACTCAAACTCAATTCCCCGACCAATGAAGGCCCACAAACCATACGCTTTGGTAACAATGTTATCAAGTTGCGCAACAACTTTAAGCGATCTGCAGACTAAGACCTCAAGATCCCTCTGTCCATCCACACTGACAAGAATCGTGTCATTAATGTTGTTTTCAGCCTTCAAATTTAACTTCCCAAAGCAAACCATCAGTTTTCCGCCTTGGACTTCACTGTAGAAGACACCAGCAGTATGCCAGAAATTCAAGGAGGGGGCAGAAGTGAGCATAGCTGCTATTACTAAGGAGAAGGTGCTTGGGAAGCTGAAAGGTTTGAAGGTAGATGAGTCACCTGGACCAGGTGGACTACACCATAGGATAGCTGAAGAGATTATGCAGACATTAATAATTAACTTTCAAAATTCATTAGAGTCTGGAATAGTTCAGGAGGATTGGCAAAGTCCAAAAGTCACTCCACTCTTTACAAAGGGAGGGAAGCAGAAGAAAGACCAGTTAGCCTGACTTCAGTAGTTGGGAAGATGTTGGAGCCCATTAATAGGATGAGGTTTCAGGGTAACTTGAAAGTGCATGATAAAACAGGCAGAATATTTTATCATGTGCCTTAAGGGAAAAACTTGCTTGGCAAATCTGTTGGAATTCTTTAAGGAAATAACAGTCAGGATAGACAAAAAGAGAGCGAGTGGATGTTGATTACTTGGATTTTCAGGTCTTTTACAAGGTGCTGTACATGAGGGCTGCTTAGCAAGATAAGCAGCCCACGGTATTACAGGAAAGTTACTAGCATGGATAGAACATTGACTGATTGGCAGGAGGCAAAGAGTCACAATAAAGGGGCCTATTTTGGTTGCTGCCAATGGCAAGTGATGTTCTGTAGGTTTCATGTTAATGATTTGGATGATGAACTTGTTACCCAAAACAGAGTGGATATAGAGAGAATGTCTCCTATCGTGGGTGAGTGTAGGACCAGAGGACACAGCCTCAGAATAGAGGATGTCCATTTAGAACAGAGATGAGAAGGAATTTCTTTTGCCATAAGGTGATAAATTTGTGGAATTCATCGCTACGGATGGCTGTAGAGGCCAAGTCACTGAGTATATTTAAAGCAGAGGTTGATAGATTCTTGATTATTCAGGGCAAAGGTTATGGGGAGTAGGCAGGAGAATGGGGTTGAGAGGGATGATAAATCAGCCATGATGGAATGGCAGAGCACTCAATGGGCCGAGTGGCCTAATTCTGCTCCTATATGCCTTATAGTCTTGAACTCCATCTGCCACAAAAAAAAAAATCACAAAAAGCAGAAGACCTGGAACAGATTTCTGTAGAACACCACTGGTCACACTCCAATCAACTGGTCTAACTACTGTGGCAATATATGCTGTGTTCTAAACATATTTGTGAATAACATCATCTTATAACAAGAGGGAACAAAATAATGTTCAAGTCTAAAGATAAGAAAAGAGCTGAGGCAAGGATAGTCAGATGATCTTACACGGGTTGAGATGTGTGGCTTTGTGATGTGTGAAGGAATCATATCTTGGGGACAATACAACAACAAAACTACAGAGTCTAGTTTAATTTCAGACTGAGGTTAGGAAGAGGGATAGAGTGGGTAGCTAGGATTTGGACAAACCTTGATCTTTCCAGTATTTAGCTGAGGATAAATTCTGTTTATTCTGGTTATGGGGCAGGCAGTATGATTTCTACTCTAAATTCCAACTTGGAAATATAATTGCTCTTCCTTTGCCATCATTATGTTTAAAAACCCTAACAACTCCTTGCAACACAATGGGAATAGCTTCATCACATGTCTGCAGATGTTTAAGCCAAAACCTCAAAGGCAATAATTCTGATCTCTCAAGATACTCTTGCTCCCAATTCATAGCACACTTGCTCAATGATATATATATATATATATATATATATATATATAAAAATCCTTCTTTGTGTGTCACAGGAAAAGCCAGTACTTACTACCAATGGTTATTGTCCTACTTGTGATATGTGCACAAGGAGAATTGTGTCACCTTGTGTACCAACACTTTTCAACCACTCAGTAATTAATACTATTCTACTTTTCTATATTTTCCATTTGATTACCTCACCCCTCCACTTCATATGCTACCCACAGAATTGCTACAACTCAAAAGGAGGACATTCAGCCCATAAACCTATTCTATTCTCTTTTTAAACAGTACTGCAAGTAGTTCTTCATCACAACAAGTAGTCTACAAAGCAGTCATCCCCATCTTTGTTTGATTTCTCCACTGGAGAGGAGACAACATTGTGAACATCAAATACAGTACCCCCAGATTAGAAAAAGACAACGTAATTAATTGTCTGGCCTTTTTAACGGACTAAACAGGACTAAACAGGTAGGATAACAGCCATCCTACCTGTCATCATTTTGGCTCCGTTTATCTTTATTTTACTGTACATTCCCACTGTGTTATCATTACCAACACATTGCATAGACAAGTATAATATGTAGCTATATGAAAGGAATATGTAAGATGGAGGCAAGTTATTTTCATTCATAATTGCAACTAGAACGAGGGGGCATAGCCTCAAGACTCAGGTGAATAGATTTGGGACAGGTGAGGACAAACTGCTTTTCACAGGGAATAGTGAATCCGTGGAATTATCTGTCCAGGGAAATAGTAGAGATTACCTCATTAAATATATTTAAGAAACAGTTGGACTGAACTTTGCATAGGAGGGAAATTAAAGGTAAAAGGCCAGGTAGGTGGAGTGGCTATATTTCATTTGGAGCACATTACCAAAGACTCTCGCAAATTTCTACAGATGTATTGTGGAGAGCATTCTAACTGGTTGCATGGTGTAGGGGGGTGGTGGGGCAATTACTGCACAGGATTGAAGTAAGCTGCAGAGACTTGTAAACTTATACAGTTCCATCATGCACACTAGCTTCTCTAGTATCCAGAGCATCTTCAAGGAGCAATTTCTCAAAAAGGCAGCATACATCATTAAGGATCTCCATCAACCAGGACCATGCCGTGCTCTCATTACTACCATCAGGAAGGAGATACAGAAGCCTGAAGGCATACACACAACCATTCAGGAACAGCTTCTTCCCCTCTGCCATCCAATTTCTGAATGGACATTGAAACTATGAACACTACCTCATTACTGTTCCCCCCCCATTACATATTGGCCGGCTGGTGGCATAGTGGCATCAGCGCCAGACTTCGGAGTGAAAGCTCCAAGAGTTTGAATCCAGCCGGCTCCCTTGCGTGCTTTCCATCCATACTGGGTTGTACGTTGAGCTAGCAACTCGGCCTCGTAAAAACAAGAAAGCCTGCTAAAATAAACACTGTCACGATGGCGTCATGATGACTCTACTCGGAGTTAAGGCCTTTCTTCTTCTTTCTATTACATATTGCACTGTATGCTGCTGCAAAGACAACAAATTTCACGACATATGCCAGTGATATTAAACCTGATTCTCAGTTTACAGCCATGAATGGGGGGAGGGGGAAGAGGAGGGGGGCAGAAAAATCTAGCTCGACGGGACCTACTCATGCGTTCTCTCACGAGCCTCCTGGGGATCTACTCCCATAAAATGCTTGCTAACCCAAAACCATTGGAAACTAAAATAACCAATTCAATATTCCCCGAAAGCTCATGGGAACAAATTTCTAATCCAACTAAAAGATATAAAAAGCTACAGCTGAAATTGCACAACTGCCTAAGACAACACATGGGGTAATAATTTAAAACAAGGTAATTAGGCTTATATGAAATAAAAGATTTCCAATGGGACCCAATTATTTGATTAAGGCAAAGCATTTAACAATTAGTGCATTCTAGAAGAATGAATCAGCAGATGTCATCTTGCAGGATACTCAGAAGTTGAAGATTTATGCAGATCTAGCTAAAAGGTGTACTACTTAGAATTATTATACTGAATCTCCAGTCTACTGATGTTATTTTAAATTACTTCCCAGCATAATTAGTGCACAAAAGAATTCTTGTGAATAGCTGCTACTATTTTCAACTATTTAGATAGTAATTTTCTGGCACATGCCTGGGCTTTGAAAATCTAACACACACAAAATGCCGAAGGAACGCAGCAGGTCGGGCAGCATCTACGGAAATGAAGAAACAGTAAATATTTTAGTGAGGGGCGGGTGAGGTCTCAGGGAAAGTGCACATGCAATACATCGCCTCTTCTTTCCCGGTGTAGTGATCACCACGTGGTCACTGTCTGGCTTGCTAAGCAGGAGGCCACTGCAAATGGCCTCTCCTACACTACTGCGCCCCTAGCAACAGCTTCTCATTGGTGCCCCCCATTTCCACCGAGCTTGCTTCGTCGTGACGCGACCGAGTGTCCGGCGGTATAACTGGATGGGTCGCCTGGGCTCGTTAGCCTTGATTGGCAGCCAGCCTAAGAGAAGGACAACTCTGACTCCAAACCTGGGCAGGTAAAGGAGTTCGCTGTCACCGTCCCAGCTTGCCAGGCTATGGCAGATGAACCCCGGGTGTAGAGGGTGGGGCCAGTACCGCGCACACTGCAATCCGCCAAAAAAAATCATTGCGCAGGCTGAAGGATACGCCCACATGTACGACCACCCTCCCTGACTTTCCCTTGAGCTGCTGAGGCCGGGTCTGCCTGTCCCGTATTGGCCTCATCAGCCACCAGCGAGCCTGCAGCAGACATGGGCAGCCCCCTTCCTAAATCTTCGTTCGCAAAGCCAAGCCATGATGAAATGTTTCGGTCTGAGATACTTCTTCAAATGTAAAGCTGTTATCAGGTGTGAATGAATAAAAAAAAATTCATCTACTCATCCTCTCAAATATTAAGTAACCAATATTGTGTCTTCGACAGGGAGCTATTAGGTCAGCTTATTTTAGCTGTTGATAACATTAATTTGCAAAAAAGCTAACATCTCTGAGAACACTTTCCTCAGAGCTTTAAACTGACCTCTGGTAATGTAAGTGCTCAGCACTATTAGTCTGCTTTACAATGTTGCAGAGAAAAATATTTCCTCTGGCAAAACTGGATTTGAAAGAGATTTTGAATCAGCCATGATGGAATGGTGGAGCAGACTCAATGGGCTGAATGGCCTAACTGCTCCTATGTCTTATGGTCTAAAATGGCAAGAATGCAAATATTTAACATTTTGAAAGCTTGCTGTGGGGGGGGGGGGGGGGGGGAGAGAGAAGAAAGAGAAGCTGGATTCAGTAGTTCCAAAAATGCTGATTGCATAGCTTGTTTTCAACAGTAGGATGTTATACAATGCCTGAAAGGAGCCTGTTCTCCTGCAGCATCACACCAAAACACTCATATAATTTTGGAAGATTTCATAGAGTCAGTGTATTTATTAATAAAATGAACACTTTTGGTAGTACATCATTCCACTGAAAGATGTAATTGCTACATCCACAGCATTCTCAACCATACTGAATATCATTAAACAAACACTTTCCTACAGATTGTTACATCATCGTGACAACAAAGCAAAGACTAGCTCCCCCTCCCCACCCTGTGTCATTATTAATGTAAACCTAGTTTCTGAAATAATTTTCCTTCTACCAAAACTGTAAACATCAGAAATATCAAAAATTACTAATGAAAATGCAATTTATTTTTGCTGCCTTTCTCAATCCAAAACACTCTTTAAAATGACAAATAAAACACCAAAGGGGGTTAAAATGAGTATACCTCCATATGTGGTCATTGTCAAACAGATGAGAAACTTTCTATATCAATCCACCAAATAAAATGACTGTCACAACATTTCAATAAATTAATAATTATAAAGCAAAGGATGAAGAAAAAAAAACAGGTTATCCATAAGGCTTGAAAACAGCTAATGAGCAAATGAAAGGTAAATATTTTCCAAATATTTATCGTGTTAAACAATATCATTCCTTCTTTTTGCTAAAAGGCACTTTGCATGACAGCAGGACTTTTACTGTTATGCTGCACTGAGTTTGCATGGGTGGTTTGTAGCTCCTGCCTTATTCATTCAGTGCCATGTGTGTATGACATATGTATACTTAATCACCATACGACTGCAGCAATGTAAGGAACAAAGCCACCCATTATAATCTTCAAACGCAATTTACAGTTATGCAGCATTTTATGATTTTTATAAATGCATATCTTTGTACAAAGCATGTTCAGGTGAGCACCTCAGAATAAAGCAAATGTTTCCTTCCAAGCGAAGGCTCTACAGCTTGGCTGCAAATGAATCTACAGTTTGCTGCATTTGAAAACACAGCATGAAACTCACATCGCTCTTCAGAGACATTTTTAGAATGCTCATTTGGAAGAAAGTCTTCAGTGCACTAATGAAAATGTGGAGGGATCTCTCAGCACTTTCCCCACCGACTGCAGCTGCCCCAGTTTTCTGCTACTGAAGTTACCATTACAGTTGGATAATGGTTTAAATAGAAATCTTAAGCTTTTTAAAGAACTAGAAAAAATGCATGAGAATTTATTCGACAAGTCATCATCTCTTCCAGATCACTTGGACTCAAAGGGGGATTTCTAATACATTTGCCTGCTTCTGAAACCCTGTAAGCAATTTTTTACAACTGGCAAATCATTTTTTATTTTCAAACACGGAACGGTACTCAAACAGAGCTGCAACGAATCTGAGGGGGACGCTCAGAAAATGCACGCTGATGCATTTTCATCCCTTAGGAAGCATGCGGTAAGGATTTCCTTTTCTAACTCAGACTGGTTCTTTTAAATTTATAATATAAACAGTTTATAGCTGCTTTTGTTAAAAAATGTGTTAAATCTAAAGACAATGTTGTTATCACTATTATAAAGGTTTTACTGCAAAGCTACTTCTTTTACTGATGGGATTTCAATGAACCAAATCACTCAAGATGAAAACTACAGATGTAACAAATTGAGCAAAAACTGACAAGACTGCGGAAAGATTATTTGAGTGAGCAATGAATGGTTTCGGATATCTTTCTGGAGGACCACAAAATCTTTTACTGGCAATATTAAGATCACACGGCTTTTCAAAAGCAAACAAATAACATGTTCTCTACTGGAATATTACTGGCTTAAAATTTGACAAGAAAAATAAGAAATGTAAATACCAAAATAGTTTTATATCTGAACTGGATATATCTGATAACATCTTTGAGCAACAAGACAAACAACAGTGTAGTAGGAAATGTGCAGAATTCTGCAGTTGTTATTTTGAAAAGGACTATATAGAACTGACAGAGAAAACTGAAAGTGGTAGATAAAAAGGATCTCTGAAAACGATATCACAAAGCATTTGTTATTGGCTACAATAAAAAAGACACTTTAATATAGTTACCTCAGCATACAGTTATTGGACTAGTGAAATTGTCCAGTAGGAAGATGGGTATCTCTGCCATCACTGAAGCAGAGAAATTAAGTCTCCAAGGAGAGAAAGAAGACATAGAGGAGTCTATTCTTGCTCTGCTGGGAATCATAGGAACAATTCTGAATCTTCTAGTGATCATCTTTGTGTACATCTATACTACATTCTGAATGCTCAGAAGCTGATGAAAAGCAACAAACTAGCCCCAAAAGTTCTTCAGAATGCATTCGTATCAGAAGATCATAAGACACAGACGCGGAGTTAGGCCATTTGGCCCATCAAGTCTGCTCTGCCATTTGATCATGGCTGATTTATTTTCCTTCTCAAACGCATAAGATGAAGCAATGAAAGGAATACTCAAATATGCATTACCCGAACCTTGCAAAATCATCAATAGTTAAGCAACTGATTAAATAACTCACATTAAGAATGTGAAAAAACTATCTTCAGTCATATCACTGGAATTTTATTGCAAACTAACAGAACAGATGGGCATTATACTGAGTGGGTGAAAGACAATCAAACTGCCAGAAAGGGACTGATGCCTAATATCAGTGAATTACAAATGATTTTACTACAATATTTAAAAATGAATGCAGCTGGAACTTTGAAAAATACATATACATCACAGAGACAATTGTACAAGCTTTTTCCACAATTTATCTGCAATATTTGGATTATCACCTTTCTCGCCTGCAAAGATTTAGAGCAAAAGAAAAGTAAAATGATTAAATGATATGAAAGTTGTTCCAAACATTTGTTTTCAAATTATGTAAAATGTTTGTAATTTTTGCCCTAATATGGGTATCTACAATAACTTTTCCCCATTAATCTTGCGCAATCTACTGCTTGGAACATGTCTTCTATATTTTGATAAACGGATGGCTGTAATTTGTCACTTGGGACAATTTGATAAAACTCAGGCGGCTAAATTAGCCAGTAACTTCAAAAATGTTAATAAGTTAAACGATCAAGTTTTAAAAGGCACATATTTGGAGATTATACCTCAATAAAACAAATATAAATGTTCAGTGTGTCTGTGATCATAAGTTAAGGAAAAATCTCATCATCTCTGTGAATGAGACATTCTCTACAAATGAGATCATTTCTGCAGTTTCAAAAGAAACCATCAAGGGGTATTTCTCAGTAGGGAATAGGATGCTTGAAGAATGAGTGGGATACCTCAATGCTTGAGGTTGGACTATTACATCTTCTAAGTTAGGACATTAATTGACTCAAAAGATTTACCCTCATGATAATCCAAGAGGGACTGCAGAATCAGAAGAGGAGGGAGATTAGAAAATGCTCAGAGTTGGAGGACTTGGCAAAGAGCAAGAGGAAAAATACACCTACTCTTTGAATAGTGGTGAAACAATAGGAAGCAACGTTGAAAATGTCTTGGAAACTTCAGCAAAGCAATAATGTCCAACCGTTCCAAAGCAACAAGATAAAGAAATTGATATTGACTATTGGGATCTCAGCAGAAAATATCAGGATTAAACTGTAGGGTAGCCAATTTAGCTCACCTTATACAATGTAATTTGATACAACAGCATGGAATTTTAAAACAAAAAAACAGCTAGGGAGATGTTTGGATAGATGGCTGAAAACTTTGTTAATGATGAAGGTTTTAACAATTGTCTTAAAGGTAGAACATGGAAAAGGAGATTTAATGAAGGAACTCCAGACTTTAGGGCTTTGGTAACTTGATAGCAATTAAATGACGGAATTGCCAAGTTTGCAGACAATATAAAGATACCGTAGGTGAAAGGGCAAGTAGTGTCGAGAAAGCAGAGTCTGCAGAAGGACTTATCAAGAGAATGGGCAAAGTGGCAGATGGAATATAGTGTAGGGAAGTGTATGGTCATGTATTTTAGTAGAAAGAATAAAGGCGTATACTATTTTCTAAACAGAACGAAAATTCAAAAATCAGAGGTGCAAAGGGACTTGGGAGTCTTTATGCAAGATTTCCTAAAAGTTAGTTTTCAGGTCTAGTTGGTTGTAAATGCTATTACCTGCATTTTCAGTTTTTCCTCTGTGGGTGCTTCCTGACTGGAGTACATTCAGTACCTTCCTGTTGTAAATGTCCGAAGAATACTTCACGCATTGGAAAAATTTGAAATTCTTGGCCTATTGATTTATTTTCTCAATAGTGTCATGCTTCACAAGCTTTTCACCACCGTCACCAGCCCCCACCCCCTTAATCTTATTAAAAAAGAAAGATTTGAGATGCTGGAAATATCAACAAGTGGAACAACATTTGTGAAGAAGGGGGCCATCTTATCTTTTCAACTTGAAGATTTGACAAAGTCTTATCACTAATCACAATGAAAGGTTATTAAACAAACACTGACTCATTTCTCTCCACAGTTGCTACAGGTTATTTCCAGCATTTTCTAATTCAGTTTTATCTTTCATTTTTTTGTGCAAGTGCTGACATTTGACATTTAGTGCAGGTTATGCAACAAATATGACATATGAAAGCATTTGTATTAAAAAAAATTCTTGAAATTTCAAACAGAAATTGTTGGACATATATAAATTAGTCAGGTCCGCCAAGTAAAAAGACATCAATTCCTCAGGATTTTCCTTAATGCAATGCTGAAGCAGTACAAACAGCAGAAACATTAACCTCGTATCTTCTCATAAGAGTGCTGTTTTGCAGTACCATAATTTCTGGTTTTATGTCTGCGCACTGAAATTAGAACAGAAGAAGTGCCGATGGAATATACCCATCAAATGGAATTCAGTAAGCTAACCTTCTGTATAATAAATTCTTAAATATTCCCATATGAATTCAAATATGAATAACATTACATCTCTATTTAAACAAGAAAGTACCACAAAAATAATGTTCATGAAAATGATGATTGGCCATTTACAAACAAGATTTTGAATATTCTTTGCAAAATGAACTTTATTGCTAGTCCCTGCAGGGTCCACTATAACTGAATGAAGTACCGGTACACAAATATTTTATCAGCCAAGGCGATGCATACTAAAAAGCACAAATCCTTAGCACAGCATGAAGGCTCTAATTAGCTGCTGCTTAAGCCAGTTTTACAGGGAGGAATGCACTTGTGGACAACTTAACATTTTATACAAGTGTGGAAAACCTACTGGGCATCAGAACCAAGTGAAAACAAGCAAAGACTTATGAAAAACAGAGCAGTGTTGTTACACTGAAGAGAAAATCAGTTATAATAAAAGTGATCGACAGATAACTAAAATCTAGTGTCAGCACCAATACCGCAGAGGGAAAAGAAGATTATGAAACCTTTCAAAATTCAGTTTTAATTTCTTTCCACCCACAAGCAAAACAAAAAATTCCCAGGAAAATCCCAATGGCTTTGTTACAAAATAATACCACCCCTTTGCAATGAGGTAGAACAGGATAAAAGGACACATAAAAGTTATGAGGAATGTGATACTGCTAATTTTATCCCATTTAATTAGAAAAAACCTAACGATCATATTTCAGTTCCAACTGATTCAACAACTCTTGGTGATTCAAGAATCCTGCATCCTGGTAAATTCTGCATTCTCTCTAAAGCTTCCATATCGCTCCTATAACGAGATAACCAGAACAGAACACAATACTCCAAGTGTGGAATAATCAGAGTTTTATAGAACTGCGACATTACCACACAGATCTTGAACTCAAGTCTCCAGAATAATGATGGTCATTGCACAAGAAACCTTCTTAACCATGCTATGAGCTTGCTCAGTAACTTTTAGGGATCTATGGATGTGGACCCCAAGATCTCTGTTTCCACACTGCTAACAATCCTGCCATTAACCCTGTGCTCTGCCTTCAATTTGGACCTGCTAAAGTGCATCACTTCAGTCTTCTGTGAACTCCATCTGCCACTTCTCAGCCCATCTCTCCAACTTTATCAATGTTCTGTTGTAAACCAGAACAAACTTCAACACGATCCACAACACCACTAACTCTTCTGTGATCCTCAAACTTGCTACCCATCTTTCCGCTTCCTTGCCAAATCACTTCTGAAAATTGTAAAAAGCAGGGGCCTCAGAATAGATCCCTGTGGAACACCACTGATCACCAATCTCCAGGCAGAATATACTCTATCTAGTACCACCCTCTGCCTTCTGTGGACAAGCCAAATTTGAATCCCTGTTCAATTTCCCTGCATCCAATGGCTGCTATCTTCTTCTGGCTGTTCAATTAAATATTCAATTGACTTTGATGATTGCTCCAATGCATTAGTTGGACAAGTTTAACATTGAACCTCCTTATTTTTCAAGATTCTGTGTGGCTTCAAAGTTAGTCTAATGAACACCAGTTATGTTAACAAAATCTAAATTCCAAAACTATTGTTATAAACTCAAGCCAAAACCTTGTAGTCAAAAATTATTGGAATTTATAATGTTGCAAAGGTTTTACAAAAGAAATAAAATCTTCCCAATGAGAATACTAAGTAATTATTAAGCATTAATTATCAATTATGCTCAAAAGAGCAAAATGTTCAGAAGCCTGGCAATATGATGTCCTGGCATAATAGTGGTATATCTGTGCCTTAGCAATACACAATGCCAAATTCAGCAGCAGTTGTGAAAAGATCTGAAGTGCGACAAATCTGGAATTACGAAAACCCAACATTGGTGAGCCTTCCCTGGTGGAAAATGATCACTACCACCAGCAAAGGTGAACATTCATAATTACATGTTCACCAAGGCCTGTGCCAAATTCACTTGTACAAATTAACAAGAATGTTTTGTGATTAATTACCTACACATTCCATCCTAAGCCATCAGGTGATCTTTCAGCCTGAATTGGTCATTAGTAAATACTTTAAAAAAATCTCAACTCAATGTCAATGCCATGTAATCCTTCAGCGCTTCATTAAAGGACCTTTGAGTATTTAAGCTCTGAATAACATGATCTGCAACTATTCATCAGGCTGTTGATGAGTAGGAAAAGCATGCTGAAGATTCCTTCGCCATGTATACCTACAATCTTAAGTGCCTGGCGAGACATTCCATTCTCATGAAAAAGGCTGTCAGATTAACCAGAGGAGCAAGTGTTTAACAAGAAGGAACTGAAGGAAATAAGTTTTAGTTTGAAAAGAAAACTGGAAAACTAAGGATCCCTATGTTCTGCATCTTAATATTTTGAAAGGTAATGACTGAGAACATTTTTCTTATCATTTTTCAAGGTTCTGTAAATTTTGGAAGTGACTGTGGGTTGCAGGGTGGAAGAAGCAAGGGAGAGAGAAAACAGAGAATCACTGACCTGGTAGATTAACATTAGTAGGAGGGAAGACATCAGTGAAGAACATCATGGCAGAAAATCTTGCAAATCATAAGTTTGAGCAGATTTAGCACAAAGATGAGAGGAGAAATCATACTTGACTAATTTACTGGAGTTCTTTAAGGACATATGTTTGCATTGTGTCCTTGGTTGAACAAATAAAAAGCCAATGGATGCAGTGTATTGAAGGGAACTCCCACTGAATTTACAAAGTTCGTAAAGACAGAGAATGGATGCAGCATGGATTTCTTTTAGCAGATGAGTGTCAAACAAGGAATCATCTGACAATAAAGGATAGGCAATTTAGGAGAGACAAGGAGAAATTTCTTTAGCAGAGGTGGTAAATGATAATTCAACCAAGGAGGATTCTGAAAGTTTGGCCAGACTTCATTCAAAGTGGGGATTTGTGGATGTTAAGGCAACATAAGGCACGAAGATAACACTAGGATAGAAGATCATTTATCATCTTGATGAACACTGGAGTAGGCTTTAAGGTGAACGGGTTATTTCTGGCGACTGTTTCCAACATTGTCATGTAAATATTCTGAAACAAGACACCGCCATGATGAAGACATTCTCAGGTTGGAGGAGCAACACCTCATATTTCCTCTTGGAAGTCTAAGTTGATAGCATGGACATTGATTTCTCTCCCTCCCTCTTCTCTCATTTTCTATTCTCCATTCTGGCTCCCCTCTTACCCTTTTCTCAACTTTTTCTGATGCCCCTCCTCCTTCCTTTCTTCCATGGTCCACTATCCTCTATCAGATTCTGTCTACTCCTCTCCCACCTTCTTCCTACTTCATTTCCAGTCCTGATGAAGGGTCTTAGACCAACACATCAACTGCTTATTCCCCTCCACAGATCCTGCCTGACCTGCTGAGTTCCTCCAACATTTTATGCATGTTATTTAAAAAAAAATACTGGCCAAAAAGTTCTTTGGAAAATAGAAAACAAAAATCAAACATATCCATTTTATCCAAGGTTATTTAAACTGCAGATCAAATTCATCAAATACAATCCTGATTAGCAACCAGGACAAACAAAATGGACTCTGCAAAATAAGATGCCATGTGCATGTTATTTTAGTGACTCGTTTAAATAATGTACAACTTTCAAACAATTCTGATTATTTAATACCTTCATGGCAAATTGGCCTAAATAAGTATTGTTTAAAAAAGTGTTGGAAATACTCAGCAGGACAAGCTACAACTGAAACATTAAATTTGTTCCTCTTCCTACAGACAGGTCCTGATGTGTTGATTACTTCTAGCATTTTCTGTTTTTCAGCATGTACTTTTTTTATGTTTAAACATTGTTAAAATACTAGTTGTATTTCACACATGGTTCTTTCGAAATGGATGTAGCAAAGCTGCTTACAATAACCATCAATTACAATAACCAATGGACACTCTGCTAATGCTTCAAATGAATCTTGTAGTACTTTCAGTATATCAACAATGACTTGATTAAATCTGTAATTGTATCTAAATTCGATATTCTACTACAGGTTTTCAGGCTGCACTGAAGAACAAATTAAGATACAAAAGTGACTGTGTATAAAACAATCTGTAAAACCCAATACAAATGAGGAACTCTCATTACAATGAGCAATTTTAAAAGTAAAATATCAGGGGACAGATTCTTTAGAATAACTTCTTATCTATTGGTTGACAAGGAACTTTACAAAAATCCAGTGAGAAACTCCTACTCTTAATTTGGCAAAGATCACTGATGAAACTGTTTTAAAGACTGAGAAAATGCAAGCCCAGTGTAAACCAGTGTTGCAAATAACTTGCTGTACACACAGATGTTGAGAAATCTTGCATGCAAAGGACAACCTTGGGCATGAGCTACCTCAGTGAATCTCTAAAGCTCAAAAGACTAAGGTGCTTAAGAAGCAAACTGCCCTTTCAGAAGAGGATATGTATGATATTAAAAGTACAGAAAGAACACAACATTCACGAGTAGACTGAATTTAAATTTGAAAGGCTATTTAATGTATAACAAGATTCTGAAATTGGAGAGGCCAGGAATGAAAATCCAAAATCCAGGATAAAACTGATGGCGAGTAATTATATCAGATTGTAACAAAATGAAAACAAAAGCAGAGAAGAGTTAGGGATATTAGGGTGGTAACAGCAAGGAATAGACTGCAGCAGCCAAAGATAGTAGCAACAAGATAGGAAACAACACTGCATTTACTGATACAGTGGTGACAGAAGAGGAGATTGTGGCTGGAGGGAGACTGCGTTGTGAAAGAAAATGCAATCTTACTTTTCAGACATGGGTATTACTGGAAAGGTCACCATTTACTAACACAATAGTGATGGTAAGCTAATTTCTTAAGCAGCAGCAATACTGCTAGTGAAGGTACTTCCACACTGCTGTGGGATAGGGTGTTCTAGAGTTTATAGATTCAGCCGCATAAAGAAGTGGCAGCACAGTAGTGTAATGATCAGCACAACACTTTACAGCACCAACGACATGGGTTCAATTCCCATCGCTGTCCGTAAGAAGCTTGTATGTTCTCCTCGTGACTATGTAGGTTTCCTCTGGGTGCTCCGGTTTCCTCCACTGACCCAAAGATAGCTAATTGGTCTGTACATTGTCCCACAATTAGGGTAGGGGTAAATCAGGGGTTGCTGGGCAGCTTGGCTTGAAGGGCTGGAACTGTATCCAGCAAATAAAGTGGCACATATCTCCACATCAGAGTGGAGAGCAATGTGAGTGGGGATCCCTGGTATTTGTGGTATTCCTAATCACCAGATTTGGTTCTTGGCTTTTAAAGTGCTGCAAGGTCAGTCCAGCCTCATCCAAATATACTCCATTTTCCCCCCCAGAAACCTAAGATGTACACCACCTAGTCCAGGTGACTTATCCTTCCCAGTGTTCTTTTCCAATTAATTCTGGCCAACTCCTCTCTCATGCCTCTACAATTTCCTTTACTCCACTACAATACTGATACGACTTCAGCATCTCCTTTTCAAATTCAGAGTGAATTTGATCATATGATCACTTGCCTCCAAGGGTTCTTTTATCTTAGCTCTCTAATCAATTCTGGTTCATTGCATAACACCCATTCCAGAATAGCCAATCCTCTAGTGGACTCAACCATAAGCTGTTCTAAAAAGCCATCTCGTAAGCACTCCAGAAAATCCCTCTTGGAATGCAGCAGCAACGTGATTTTCCCCAATCAACCTGCATATTGAAAACCCCCACCACTATTGTAACATTGATCTTTTGACATGCATTTTCTATCTCCCATTGTAATTTGTAGACTACATCCTTACTGTTTGGGGGTCTGAATACCACTCCCATCAGGGTCTTTTAACCCTTGCAGTTCCTTAGCTCTATCCACAATGATTCAACATCTTCCAACCCTATATCTCCTCTTTATAATGATTTGATTTTGTTTTATACCAACAGAGTAATGCCACTCCCTCTGCCTTCCTGTCTTTATTAATGACTTTTACTTTTCCAGTATATTAGCAATAACTGTACTAATTATACATGTGTACAGGCGACAACAGTACCAGATATGCCAAAATACAATGCAAGGGAATAATAAAACCAGAAGCTTGAACATACACTGCATAAAGAGGAAGCACCAAATGCTATCATGTAGTATTAAGAAACTGAAATGGCATACTTAACAAGTCTGAACAAAAAAAAACTTTTACAGAAATCGATACACAAAATGATTTAATCCTTGTGGACACCAAATGACTTTCTAACTACGGTAAGTATATTTGCTCGATGTTGCGTTACCCTATAATCAGTTCTTTGATCTAAAATCTGATTGAGAAAAGATCAAAATATCTTTGGCAACTATCTACAAGATAGAACTGCTGTAATGACTGTCACAAAATTCCACTTTCTTGTTCCCTATCAAATTATTTAAAAAATTATTTAAGTTCCCTATCAGTTATTAAAAAAAATACCTCACATCCTCCTTCACTCCAGAGAAAAGCCCTAGCTCGCTCAACCTATCCTCATATCACTAAACTACAAAAATTATATATTAAAAATTTAGAATTTTACTACACCTGCCTATAGTACATGATTCTATTCACATTTGCAGCTGCCCATTTTAAAGTTTTATGAAGTGTTAGAAAAAGCTTTTAATGAAGAATAAGCCAAGTTTTATATTTTACTGCTCCCCGCATTGATTAGCTGACCTCAATTATAATTTAACAGTAAATTAAAATGTAAAATTAATTTAAAACAGTAGACAGAATCATATTTGGAGTATTGTGTTCAGTCCTGGTTGCCTCATTTTAGGAAGGATGGTGAAATCTCCAGATGAGGTACAGATGAGATTTAGTAAGATGCTGCCAGGACTCAAGAGAATATCTTAGGAAGATAGGCTGAGTGAGCCAAGACTTTTCTCTTTGGAGTGAAGGGGGATGAGAGGTGACTTGATTGAGATGTACAAGATGATAAGCAGCATAGATAGAATGGACAGCTGGATACTTTTCCCAGGGTCATAAGCTAGTGACAGATATTATTTGATCTTACTACTGGATATCTTCCAAATTTGCAGCAAAATATATTGAACTTTGGTTTATTTGTTGTATATAACGCTAATTGAAAATACTTCTCTTTTCAATGGCATATAAAATTGGACATGCTACTTTATTAGTTAATGTCTGTAATCCACAGAAACACCCAAATTCAGCATGGCCTACTCCATTTCCATGCTCTATTTCACCATGTTTGCATCGATTCAAAATGAAATGAGTTATAATAAAGAGATTTTCTTACTTATCTGGATGAATTATAATTTCTGAAGTTAATCTAATCTCAAACAAAATCTAAATCATAATGCAGTTCTAAAATGGTTATGTACTATTGCAAAATTTGGAAGGAATTAAATTCCTAACCAAGAACATTTATGCCAAATTATTCAAAATGTGCATACATGTCCTTTACTATGCAATATTCATCAATTTATAATGTTAACTATAGAAACACCATTAAAACCAAACTATTACAATTCCTGCAAAATGTTATTAAATAGGATATAGCTAAAATAAGATATAGTGAGTCTCTCTTATTTAGGATATATTTAGGTTTTTGAATAGTTTGTCAGGGACAAAAAATCTTGCTATGTCTCTGGCACTCCAACACCATCTTTTACAATTGCTTAATGTTTTGACAGAAAATTTTAAAATACTTATTTTTTGCCTGTAGGATAAAAATGCCATTTTGCAAAGTGCTGTCAACTGAAAAATATAATGGCTTTGAAACATTAGTTGAATTTCTTCTTGTTTTAACACTGCTGTCTAATTTGAGTTTACATCATTTTGCTTTCCAGAATGTTTATATATTATTAAATCAGTTTACCACAAAACTAGAGAACATGCAAGCAGAGTGCAAAAAGAAAGATCACAATAAATAGCTGATTTTACTCAATGTGATGACCTGACAGGTCTGCAACACCTCCTCACCCACCATGGTGCTGTCACTTACCTGTGAAATTGCAAGCTTCTACTTACATTCTACAATGGAATTATCAATTCTACAATCTAGAGTTGGTAAAAAGAACTACAATTTGTGACACAGAACATGGTTTACTATTTATTTAGTCTGTTTCAATTTATCCACCTAAATTGGACTGCAAGATCTGTGCACAATAAACTGCATTATAGCCTTGCTCACATCATGTTAAATGGTAGGTTCAGACAGCATTATTCCATGACAAAATGAATCAATGTAATGACAATTAAATCAAATTAAAACTCTACAGTTCTACTTTGTGCTTTGCATTTTCTTGTTAACCACTACCACTCTGAAGAAACCAATCATAATTCAGCCAATATAAAAAAAAGGTGTAAAAATTTGAATCTTTCATATTCAAAGCTTCATTTTTAAAAGTCTAGTTGTTCACTGGGTCCACTGGCATTACCAACATTTGTTGTCCATCCCCATTTGCTACAGAACTGAGCACTTAAAAGTCAACCATATTGGTGTTTGAAGACACATACAAGCCAGATTGCATAAAGACAACAGATTACCTTAGGATCATGAACATTACAGCACAAGAACAGGCCCTGCAGCTCACAATGCCCGTCATGGTTTACACCTCCCAACCATACCCTGACTTGACTTTTCTTTTTAAATATTTTTATTAATTTTTAAACAAACATAAATGAAACATGAATACAAAGTGTTTGAGAGCACATAATTGATAGTTTAAGTAGACATTCAAATATATAATAATCAATATATATAGCCTCCCAAACTCATAGTATTTATGAACAAAAGAAACAAAAAGAAAAAAAAACCCCAAAAAGAAAAAACCCCACTAACCAACATGGGCCCTTGCATAATGTTGAATACATACAGTAGTGCCAATAACTCTGAACCTCCATCCAAATAATTAAGGATAATAAAAGTAAGGTTTAGGAAAAGACAATTTAACTCATATGAAAATGTTGAATAAATGGTCTCCAAGTTTCTTCAAATTTAACTGAAGTATCAAAAACAACACTTCTAATTTTTTCTAAGCTCAAACAAGAGATAGTTTGAGAAAACCACTGAAATATAGTTGGAGGATTAATTTCTTTCCAATTCAATAAAATAGATCTTCTAGCCATTAATGTAACAAATGCAATCATTCGTCGAGATGAAGAGGATAAACGACTATTATCCACCATTGGTAAACCAAAAATTGCAGTAAAAGGATGCGGTTGGAAATTGATATTCAGAACTCTTGAAATAATACTGAAAATATCTTTCCAGTAATTTTGTAAACAAGGGCAAGACCAAAACATATGGGTCAATGAGGCAACATCTGAATGACATCTGTCACAGGTTGGATTAACATGAGAATAAAATCGAGCAAGTTTATCCTTAGACATATGAGCCCTATGTACAACCTTAAATTGTATTAGGGCATGTTTAGCACAAATAGAGGACGAATTGACTAATAGTAAAATTTTCTCCCACTGCTCAGTGGATATAAGACAATGAAGTTCTTCTTCCCATTCCTTCTTAATTTTTTCTGATACATCTGGCTGTATTTTCATGATCATATTATAAATGACAGCTACTAAACCCTTTTGACAAGGATTCAGAGCTAAAATTCTTTCCATAATGTCCAATGGACATAGTTTCGGAAAAGACTAACGCATTATACAAAAAATTTCTAATTTGCAAATATCTAAAAAAAAAATGGGTTTTAGGTAAATTATATTTATTAGATAGCTGTTCAAAGGACATAAAGCTATCATCTAAAAACAAATCATGAAAACATGTTATACCTTTTGTTTTCCATAAAAGAAAAGCTTGATCCATAAAAGAGGGTCGAAAGAAATAGATATTATAGGGCATGATAAAATAAACTTATTCAAACCAAAAAATTTACGAAATTGAAACCAAATTCGCAATGTGTTTTTGACTATAGGATTAGTTATTTGTTTATTCAATTTAGATAAAGAGAAAGGAAGTGAAAATCCTAAGATTGAAAACAATGAAAAGTCTTGTACAGATTTACATTCCAAATTTACCCATTGTGGGCAAGCAGCTGTAGTCAATTCTTGTGTCCAAAATATTAAATATCATATATTAACTGCCCAATAGTAAAATCTCAACATACCCTGACTTTTAAATGTTATCTTATCTGTGTCCATCACCTCACCTGATAGCATATTTCAAGCACCTACCATTCTCTCCGTAAGAAATGTTGTCATGCAAATCTGATTTAAATTTTCTCCTTCTGACTGTAAACCTATGCCTTGTAGAATCTGACATTTCAACCCTTAGAAAAGTCTCTGATGCTACAGAGAAAACTATCCAGCCTCTCCTTATAGTTAATATTCAAATCCAGGCAACATCCTGCTGAAACTCTTCTGCATCTTCTCCAAAGCCTCCACATCCTACCTGTAGATCAATGGGTAGAGCTTCACATACTAATCTAAATGTGGCCCAACCAGAGTTGTATTAAGCGGCAGTTTGACTTCTCGTCTTTTATAGGAAATGCAACAGTAAAGTAGTAGTTCTGCAAAGGTGCTGGGAATTTTGTGGTTAACAATATCTGATGATCTTCTCTTCTGTAATCATTTTAAATTAAATTCCACAGTTGCCTTTGTAGGGTTCAAAGCTGGATCTCTAGAACAATGGTCTAGTACTCTAGATGTTAGTCCAGTGACAATAACATTAAGCAACAATATCCCAAACTAATGACACAAAAAGCACTTTCATTGCTAAAAATGAAACAACACAGTTACATACCCGAGTCATTCCTCAGATAGGATGACATGGCAGGAATAAGACAGGATTGGCTGAGCAGCTCCACAAGTACTGAGGGAAGAGCATTATTATTCTGTCCTTGACTTTCACCAGGGCTTAGATCTCCAGATAAACTGCTGCCTCCAGGATTTATGTAACTAGCAAGAACCTAAAACAACAAAAACAAACAAGAGCATTTGTAGAGTAAAGAATATTTATTTGTGGGGAGAAGTTAGGCAGGCCAATCTTGTTTTTCTTGGAGCAAAGGAGGCAGAGGATGACCTGATAAAGGTATGTAAAATATAAGAATTCTAGTCAGAATATTTTTCCCACATTAGCGATATCGAAGGAAGGATGGAAGAGGAAGGGAGAAGGAGAGGGAGAGGGAGAGACTGTGTGTGTCTGTGTTTTGTTTCTCTTTCCTCCCATTATCCAAAATACTACTTCGTAGGTAGCAGAGAGAAGTCTCAGCAGTCACCACTCTGGCACCGAGTCCAGCTCTGGCTCAAGAAGGAAAAAGGGGAGAAGAAGCAAACTCTAGTGATAGGGGTTCATTGTTTAGGGCAACAAAGTTCTGTGGACGAGAATGAGATTCGCGGATTGTACCTTGCTTCCTGGGTAACTTGGTCAGAGAAATCTTCGATTCTTAAGTGGGAGGATGAGCATCCAGAGGTCGTGGTCAATGTCGGTACCAATGACATAGGTAGGAAGAATGATGAGGTCTTGCAAAGTGAGTTCAGGGAGTCAGGCACTAAGTTGAAGGACAAGTCCTCCAGGGTTGGGATCTTAAGATTGCTATCTGTGCCACGTGCTAGTGAAGCAAAATAGGAAGACCATGCAGTTTAACACATGCCTAAAGAGAGGGCTTTAGATTTTTGGATCATTGAGTTTGCTTCCATGGAAGATGGGATTTGTACAGAAGGGATAGGTTGCACAACAACTAGAGGGGGACTAGAATCTTTGCAGGAAGGCTTGCTTTTAAACACAGGGGTGTTTAAACTAGAGTTGCGGGGGATGGGAACCAGGGCACAAGAGTAAATAGTGGAGAGGTTGTGGGGAAAGATGTTGTTAAGCCTACAGTCAGAAATCGAAAAGTTGAGTATGGTTGGACTAATACTCTGAGTCGTGAAAATTTCAATGCAAAGAGTATCATAGGAAAGGCAGATGAACTTAGGACGTAGATCAGCACATAGAACTATGGTATTGTAGTCATTAGTGAGACTTGGTTGCAAGATGGCTAGGACTGGCAGCTCAATGTTCTGGGGGTTCCATTGTCTTGGACAAGGTCGAGTGGGAGGGATTAAAGGGGGAAGGGGGCATCATGGCAGGACAAACCGGAAAGCTTGCCAACTGAGGCTATAAGGGGTGGAATAACAAAGGAATTACCATGTTAGTGGGATTCTATTACAGACCACCCAACAGTCAACAGGATTTAGAGGAGCGAATTTGTACAGAGATCACAGTCTGTTGCAAGAAACAATGTTGTGAAAGTACGCAATTTTAACTTTCCACATATTGTACAAGAGTTAGATGGGATAGAGTTTGTCCTGTGTGTTCAGCAACATTTCCTTACATAAAGGTCACGACTAGAAAGAATGTGATACTAGATATCCTATTGGGAATGAGACAGGGTAGGTAACAGAAGATTGTGTAGGGGAACACTTTGCATCTTGTGATCACAATGCCATTAGTTACAAGGCATTTATGGAGAAGGATAGGTTAGGTCTTCAGGCTGAGATTCTAAATTAGAGAAAGGCCAATTTTGATGGTATCAGTAAGGATCTGGCAATTGTGGATTGAGATAGGCTGTTTTCTGGTAAAGGTGTATATGATAAGTGGGAGGCCTTCAAAAGTGAAGTTTTGAGAGTACAAAGTTTATATCTTCCTGTCCGAATAAAAGGTAAAGATACCAGGTTTAGGGAACCGTGGTTTTTGAGAGATCTTGAGGCCTAGGGAAAAGGAGGTGGTGCACAGCAGGTATAGACAAGAAGGAACAAATGAGGTACTTGAGGTGTGCAAGAAATTCAACAGAATACTTGACAAGGAAATCAGAGGGCTAAAAGGTAGGTGATTCTGTAGCAGACAAGGTGAAGGAGAAATTCAAGGGTTTCTACAGAACAAAAGGATAATAAGGAATAAAATAGACACAACCTATAGAATTGAGGCAAAGCAACCATGAGGTCATTGACCATAAGAAAATTACAGAGGAGGAGGTGTTTGTTGTCTTGAGACAAATTTGGGTAGATGAATCCCCAGGGCCTGACAAGGTGTTCCACTGAACCCTGTGGGACACTAATGACATGAATTTCAGTGGCCCTAGCAGAAATATTTAAAATGTCCTTAGCCATAGGTGAGGCACTGGAGAATTGGAGGATAACTAACGTAGTTCTGTTGTTTAAGAAAGACTCTAAGACTAAGCCAGGAAATTATAAGCTGCTGAACCTAACATCAGTAGTGGGAAAGTTACTGGAATGTATTCTAAGAAACCAAGATAAGTAGGTTCAATAGACAGAGACTGACTAGGGATAGTCAAGACTTTGTGTGTGCTAGGTCAGTTCAGTCACTTAGCATTCAAGATGGTGTAGTAAACTAAATTAGACATTGGCTTAGGAGAAGTCAGAGTGGTGGTAGATTGTTGCTTCTGACTAGAGGACTATGACTAGTGGTGTACCGCACAGGTCCTTTGCTTTTTGTCAACTATATCAATGATCTGGATGATAATGAGGTAAAATGTATCAGCAAATTTGCACATGACATCAAGATTACAGAACAGTGAAGAAGTCTATCAAAGGAACTGAACAAGCTGGAAAAATGCGCTTAAAACTGGCAGATTGACTTTAATGCAGACAACTGTGAAGTGCTGCACTTTGGGAGGACAAACTAAGGCAGTACTTAGAGTGAGCAGTAGGGCACTGAAGAGTGCGGCTGAACAAAGTGACCTGGGAATTCAAACCCATAATTCCTTGAAAGTAGCATCGCAGGTAGATAGGGTCATAAAGAAAGCTTTTAGCATGCTGGCCTTCATTAATCAAAGTAGTAAGTACAGGAGTTGGGATATTATAATGAAGTTTCATAGTAATCAAAAACTGAAAATGTTGGTGAGGCCTAACTTGGAGTATTGTGTGCAGTCTTGGTTATATATCTACAGCAAAGACACAGTAAGATTGCAGTGAAAAATTACAAGGATGTTGCCAAGCCTTAAGGACTTGAGCTATAGAGAAAGGTTGAAAAGGATAGGACTATATTCCCTTGAGCATAGAATAATCAGGGAAGATTTGACAGAGGTATACAAAATTATGAGGGGTATCGATAAGGTAAATGCAAACAGGCTTTTCCAATGAGGTTGGCTGATACTAGCACTAGAGGTCACAGGTTAAGGGTGAAAGGTGAAATGTTTAAGGTATACATGAGGGGATACTTCAATGTCAACATTTAAGAGAAATTCGGATAGATTCATGGATGGGAGAAGTATGGAGTACTATGGTCCAGGCGATGGGATGAGGCAAAATAATATTTTGGCACAGGTTAGATTGGCCAAATGGCCTGTTTCTGTGCTGTTGTGTTCTATGACTATGACCCTAAATGATTGCTGTAAATTGTCCTGTGATTAGGCTAGGGTTAAATAGCGGGTTGCTGGGCAGTCCGGCTCATTGGGCCAGAAGGGCCTGTTCCACAATAAATAAAATGAAGTCTATGGAGCTTTGAAGTCTTTGTCACTGACACACATCTTGTTATAATAATAAACCTAATATCTGCTGAAATACTTTGCAGAGAAAGTTTGGAAATTGCAGTAGTTTTCAACTTCTCATTATTATTCTTTCCAGGGTTGGTGACAGTAAAAAGCACGAGATCAATTAGCTGTGTGGTCCTACATGTAGGACTACATATGACTTCAAACTAGCATTATTATTATTAGAATGAGCCATAAAAATATGGGTCACAATAATTGTTAACAGGGAGAGGAAGATGGTAAGAGAAGATTAGTCTCAGAATCTGAATATCTGCCTTGCAGTTTCATTGCATAGTACCTGGAATGTTGAATCTCTGTGAAGTTGACTTCAGTGTTGAATGCCATTGAGGGAACATATGAATAAGAAAAGTTGTCTAGTAACAGTGGAGAGGAAGATGAGATGATAAAATTACTATTTTCGGGAGGAGGATTTCAATGGAGTCTAAAGTGATAAAGTCAGAAATATTGATAAAAGTATAGGTTAGATGTATGCCAAAAATGTTCCAAGTTTTCACTTTATATTGAATGCAGCCAGAATGAAGGCCATGATAGGGAAGAAGTCAGAACAAAATACAAAGATATAATGTCCATTAGCATGCAACTCACTGATTCAACTAATTTTCAGAACAACTTAGTCACAGCATACCTGCAGGAGACAGGTCACATGCTCTTCTTCTAGTCTCTGCTTGGTTAGTGCTTGTTCCACATCCCAACCTGATGCAGTAGAACCTGTTCCAAAACCTGTACCTTTGGCCCAGTATAACTGTTGGTCTTCAGTGGAAGAATTTGCATGTGTACTGGAAACTTGTGGCTATTTTATATGGGGGAGAAATATAATTGTCATTAATCAAAGAAACAATTGATAGCGGTAAGAGAAACACGTGAATGGTTAAAATACTTTGCCTTTGCATCAACTCAAAGTATTCATGTTAACAGATGTGTCCTGTGATTTGACAGACACTTTCCCTCAGACAAAAGGGATTTATACTTTGCAATAGCTGTGTTCAGAATGTTAATTAGATCCAAACTATTAACCTATTTCAGCCTGTGCTTATTTCAGATGTTAGTGATCAAAATACAAGTTCATTATCCCCTTACTCTAGGTTATAAAACCAACAATCTGTTGAATTTAAATGTTAAATTTATTAAAAATGAACAATTTCAGTTAATAAAGTTATCAACAACTACTTTCATATTTCTAAATAGTTTCCTTTGAAATATTTTGTAGTAATCATAAGAATAGAGACACAAATCAAAACTGAATTAAAGACGAACTGAAATCTTTGTGGATTTTTAATTCCATAATGCAATGTAATGGAATTATGTTTCTAACACCTGAAACAAGAAAAAGAGAAATAGATTTTATACTAACCAAGATCAGATGGTAAATGCAAAGGAATCACAAAACAGTTACGAGGGAGAACCAGGCCATTTGGCCCATCACATGTGCACTAGTCCTATGAAAGAGTAATGCAGCTAGTCTATCCTCATACTCCTGAAGATATTTTCCTTTCAGCTCAAGCTCCCTATTGAGTGCTACAAATGAGCCTGCCTCCACTACTGGCAATCCAAGCTGTAACCTCTCTTTCTTTAAGTGTTACTTCATGTCAGCTTTGGTTATTTTTCCATTTCATATCCTGGTCCTTTGTGCCTTGGCCAATGACAGCAGTTTCTCTCCATCTGATCTGCCTGTATCCTTCACGATGTTCAATACATCTCTGATTCCCTTGCAACTCCCTTTGTTCCAAGGAAACTACCCCATCTTTTCCAGTCATTCCACATTACTGCATCCGTCATCCAAGAACCATTTTGATTAATGCCACATGCACACTCTCTGAAACTTTACAACTTGCCAAAGTACGATACCCAGATTTCAGCTGAGGTCAAAATGCTTCTACAGTGTCACTATTATTCCTTTGCTTTATATTCTATGTGTTGGCGCATGGCCAAGTAGTAAGGCGTTGGTCTAGTGATCTGAAGGTCACTAGTTCAAGCCTCAGCTAAGGCAGTGTGTTGTGCCCTTGACAAATTGCTCTGCGACGACACCGGTGCCAAGCTGTATTGGCCCTTGCCCTTCCCTTGGACAACATCAGTGGCATGGAGAGGGGAGACTTGCAGCTTGGGCAACTGCCGGTCTCCCATACAACCCTGCCTGGGCCTGCGCCCTAGAAACTTTCCAAGGCGCAAATCCATGGTCTCTCGAGACTAACGAATGCCTATTTATTTGTTTTTATTCTATGTCTCTGTTTATGAAACACACAATTCTTTATGCTTTTCTACCATCATTTTCATCCTGATCTGTCAATTTCAGTGAACACAGCACATTCTCCAAATACATGTCTCTGCTCAGTTTAGAATTGCTTGCTTTCTCATTAAGATGTGAAACATCACACTTCTCAGCATTAATCTTCATCTGACACTTATCCATCCAATCGGGCAACCTTGCATGATTCTATGCTACTTGGTTCATGACCCTTCTAAGGTTTGTGTATCACCTGCAAACCTGGAAAGTTCCCCAATCTAAAGTATAAATATAAATATTTTTAAGTAAACATTATTTCTTGGCATGCACCTCTGGGAAACTCCACTGGACCTTTCTCTTCAGTCCAGCAAACATTTCTAGCACACAGTTTTTTGCTTCTCACTTTGCTCTTACTTTCTTTTAGGACAGTGACCTTCAAAACTTGAAGACAAGCCTGTCATGTGGTACTATATCAAATGCCTTTTGGAAGTCCATAAATACACCAATCACATCTTCCTCGTTCCCCCCAGGTACTTGAAAAACAAAGATCTAGCTGTACAAATGCACTCGGCTTTCTCTAATCAGCCCATAATTATACAATTGACTGCTTATTTTGTCCCCGTTTAACATTACTGGAATTTCCCCAAAGTGAAATCAACTGATCAATAGTTACTGGATTTATCTGTATACCCTTTTTATTAAGACAAAAAGGCCATAATTTTCTGGTGGAGAGCATTCTAACTGGTTGCATCACAGCATGGCACAGAGGCTCCAATGCACAGGACTGCAGAGGGTTGTCCACTAAGTCTGCACCATCATTGGCACAATCCTCCACATAATCAAGGACATATTCAAGAGGGAGTGCCTCAAAAGGGAGCATTCATCATTAAGGACCCACAGGATCCGAGACATGCCCTCATTTCATGGGAGAGAGGTGGTACAGGAGCATAAGAGCCCACACTCAGATTTAGGAACAGGTTCTTCACCTCCGCATCAGATTTCTGAATGGTTCATGAACAGTATCCAATTATTCCTTTTTTGTTTTACTGTTTTGTAATTTATAGTAATTTTATGTATTTTGACTATGTTGTTTCTGCAAAATACAGGACAGTGAGAATAAAACCGATTCTGATACTGAGTCACCAACCCCAAATCTAGAAATGACTTCAAAATTATGGCTACAGCCTCTGCAAATTTTTTTTGACATTCCTTCTGCAACCCAGGATGCATACCAACTGGTTCAGGTCTCTTATGCAATACTGCTTCACTCTCTGCTTCCCTAGGAACTTGAGGAGAATTGGTACGTCACTGAAGACTTGCAAATTTTTACAGATGTACAGTGGAGAGCATTCTGAGTGGCTGCATCACAGCCTGGTATGAAGCTTCCAATACACAGAATCACAAGAGACTCAAAGGGAGGTACACTCAGCTATCTCTGCCACAGGAACAATTCTTCCTGTCATTTTCCTTGGTTGAGATTTTCCCAACAATCTTCCTTGGCAGTCTGATATAAAACACTCATTTATTGTCTCAGCTATAAATATTTGACATATTTTGGTCTGACTCCTTTGCCTGGGCTCTCACAGCCCTTTCTCTGGTTGTAACCTTTTGGATTCCTTTATACTTGTTCCCAATCTTTTCTTATTCTCCCTTTTTGCCCAGCTTACTTTCGCATTTTTCCACCACCTCAAAGAACTTTCAGAAATCAGCCAAGTTCTTCATGTTAACAATTTGACTTCATCTGATTTTATTCCCCCCGCTTTACTTAACAGAACTTTCGGTTACCCAAGCAACTCTGGGATTAAATTTCCTTCCTTTTTCCATCTTAGGAATGCACTTGAGCAGTAGTTGAAATATCTCCACCCTAAAGACCTTACATTGTTCAATCATATTTTTTCCCTAAAAACCTAGACTCCAAGTTACCTGTGCCAATTTGGCTCATGTCCAATCAAATATTTTACCTGGGACTAATCCATTTTTTCCTCCATAGTTACTCTAAACCTTCTGTTATGATTATTGCTTCTGAGATGTTTTGCACTGATACTTTATCCACATGAACTAACTCTTTTACCAAAGCTACATCCAGCAATGCCACTTCCCTCTAATGGGCCAGTAATATGCTGACCACGAAAGTTTGCACACTCACATTTCAATTCCTCCCCATCACACTTAAGATGTTACTATCAGTCTGCATTTGAAAAGTTATTGTCCTTTGTTATCACTAGCTGTGGCTTTTGTACACAATTCCCAAGCAAGTTTGTAAGCACCAGTTGGCAACCTCTACAAGAGACAGTATTGCTCTTTAATTTTGGAAACAGGTAATTTCTGCCCTTCGACAACCCAATCTCATTTCAGCATAGCAACACATTTCCTTATTATTATCATTCTCTCTGCATTTATGCCCATCTTCTCTGAATACCTTGCATTCAGGAATATTCAGAATTGATTCCTACTCTTTGCTGGTAATCATGTTTTTGTTATTGCTGTTGCATTGTAATCATAATTAGTTGATGATGTCTGTAGCTCATCAACTTTGTCTAATATGTTCCGTGTTCTCCTCTTCTTTGTGAGGGAGAGATAAAACAATGGATTAGATAGTCCAAAATCAGTTTTTTGGAATAATGCAGAATCCATTAAGAAATTGGTAAACATAATACTTAAACTTGCAAAATACGATTGATCATAGACAACATAGTTTTAGAGTCATTGCCAGAGAAATACAGCACAGAAGCCCTTTGGCCTATCTAGTCCATGCTGAAACTATTTAAACTGCCTATTCCCATCGGCCTGCACCCGGACCATAGTTCTCCATACTCCTACTATCCATGTACCTATCCAAACTCCTCTTCAATGTTGAAATCAAGCTCATGTGCACTACTTTTCCTAGCAACTAATTCCACACTCATGACCCTCTGAGTGAAGTTTCCCCTCATTCCCTTTAAACTTCTCACCGTTCACCCTTAACCCATGATCTCTGGTTGTCACCCAACTCAACCTCAGTAGAAAAAGTATACTTCTATCAAATCTCCACTCATTCTTCTAGGTTCTAAAAAATACAGTCCTAACCTATTCAATCTTTCCTTATGACTCAGATCCTCCAGTCCCAGCAACAGCCTTGTAAATTTTCTCTGTACTCTTTTAATCTTATTTACATCTTTTCTGTAGGTAGTTACCAAAACTACACAAAATACTCCAAATTAATCCTCGCCAAAGTCTTATAAAACTTCAACAAAAACATCCCATCTCCTGTACACAATACTTTGATTTTTGCCAAAAGCTTTCTTTACGACCCTATTTAACTGTGATGACACTTTCAATGAAGTATGGACCTGTATTCCCAGATCCCTTTGTTCTACAACACTCCTCAGTGCTCAGCTATTCACTGTTGGTCCTACCAAAGTGCAAAACTTGTTTGTATTAAATTCCAAATGCCATTTTTCAGCCCATTTTTTTTTCAGCTGATGCAGAACCCTCTGCAAACCACGATTGCCTTCCTCACTGCCCATTACATTGTCATTTGCAAATATGCTGATCCAGTTAACCACATCATCATCCAGATGACAAACTACAAAGGACCCAGCATTGATCCCTGCAGCACTCCACTAGTCACTGGCCTCCAGTCAGAGAGGCAACCATCTACTATCACTCTCTGGCTTCTCTCACTAAGCCAATGTCTAATCCAATTTACTACCTCATCCTGAATACCGAGCAACTAGACCTTCTTGATTAGCCTTTCGTGTGGGACCTGGTCAAATGCCTTCCTAAAGTTCATGTAGACAACATCCACTGTCTTGCCTTTATCAACTTTCCTGGTAACCTCTTCAAAAAACTCTACAAGATTGTTTAGATATGACCTACCATGCACAAAGCCATGCTGACTATCCTCAATCAGTCCATGTCTATCCAAATACTTATATATCCGGTCTCTTGGAATACCTTCCAATAACTTTGGCACAATTGATATCAGACTCATTGGCCTACAGTTTCCTGGTTTATGATTAGAATCTTTTTTAAACAGCAGAACAACACTGGCTATCCTTCAATCCTCTGGTACTTCTACTGTTGCTAAGGTGATTTAAATATCTCTGCTAGGGCCCTGGCAATTTCTGTGCTTGCTTCCCAGAGGATCCAAGGGAAAACCTGATTTCCTCAGGGTAGCAAACACCTCCTCCACTGTAATCTGTACAGGGTCCATGAAGTTGATGTTGCTTTGCATTACTTCTATATACTGTGTCTGTCTCCTGGGTAAATACAGATGCAAAGAATTCATTTAAGATCTCCCACATCTCTTTTGGCTCCACATATGGATTAGCATTTTGATCTTTCAGAGGACCAATTCTGTCCCCTGCAATCCTTTTGCTCTTAACATAGCTGTAGAATCCTTTAGGATTTTCTTTAATCTTGTCTGCCAGAGTAACTGCATGCCTTCTTTTAGCCTTCCTTTACTTCTTTAAGTGTTCCCTTGCATTTCTTATACACCATAAGTACCCCATTTGGTCCTACTTGCCTATTATCAATTTTTTTTAAAGTGTTAAACAACTTTAACATTGTGGCGACCCACTTCCCAGTGCACTTGAACTGGCTCACAAAGTGGCGCGCGCCGACATTGAGGCCGGTCCCAAAGAGGGCGCCAAGCCTGCTTCACCAGCAAGGGGAAAAGCCCACGCGCGTGACGGGACTGTGAATATGCGCCCCCTACAGCATTACCGCCCGGGGAGGGTGGGAACAGGAAGGCTTTAAAGCGAGGCCGCGAAGTTTGAATAAACCTCTTTTGCAACTGCAGCTCACTGACTCCATGTCGTTATTTCATCGCTGCGTGTAGCACATCACTACAACATTGGCTTTTTTTGAAATATAGTCAGCAGGATAGAAAAATAAAGTATCTTTGGAGTTCCAAAATGTATTTGGCAAAGTGCTACACCTTATTGCTCACAGTAAGTGTCATACATTAGGATGGACTGATGGAAAATATAGGATATATTTGCTTTAGAAACAGTGCAGAAAAGGTTCACTAGCTTTAATACATGGGATGAGGTGGTTGCCTATGAGAAAAGATGAAGCAGAAAAAGACATTAGCTCCCAGGTGCTTAATAGTGAGAGCATTGAAACATACAAGCTTGAATAGCTTGACATGGCATACAAAGTATACTTCGCTGCTGGGGAAGTCAGGGAAAAAGAAGTGGCATCATCTTAGTGTAAGAGGTTGGCTACTTAACTCCCAAGCAAATATCCCTTTTCACAAGGTTCTAAACTTTCAGAACCCTCTCCCGAATGACCACAGCCATTAGCTGTGGTCAAGGTTGAAGTAGGTGGAGTTTAGTGGGGTGATAGGCTCTGGGAATGAGGCCATAAAGTCAATTTCAGATCATTGATCAGAACAGCTATTTTTACAACAACCTAAATTGTTCTGTGAGAGCTGTATTCAAAAATAAACATCCAGATTTTAAAAAGAATCTACTGCTTTCCTAGTATATATGACGAATCAACTCTTCCCAGACTTCCAGGTATCAATTAGAACCAACATTTCGATCACAAACTCTGGCATCTTCAAGAAAAGTTACCTGGCTAGAAGCCTGAGAAGAGTTTATTCATCCAGATTTAATGCTGTGGTAGAATTAAAATTTGTGCTCTTATGAGAAAAAGCCTCGGAGAGGCCTACATGCAAAATTATAACCATAATTAAAACTATTTTGTAAAATTACATAGAGAACTCAATCATTTGGAGAAAGTAATTAAAATAAAAACATACTATCCAATATACTGCAGTACCTTACCTATAACAAATTAAGAAAACAAATTTAAGTAGATGCTGATAAATAGTAACATTTGTACATTAACTCTTCACACCTTGTTCAGATTGTAAAACCACTTTTTCTATTGACAATATTAGAACTGTATTGAATAAATACAGTTAGACTGTGAATATGATTTACAATCTTAGATTAGTTACCTCTGCCTGGTTGATGTTTGCATTGGGAACTCTAGGGGCATGGTGACTTAGTGCAGACAGGCAAGCGAGGATAAGATGAATTGCTCCGATCTCCAAAGCCATCCGCCTGAGGAGAACGCCGTCATCAGTAGTCAATGGGGTGGTACTGAATAAAGTGCGCAAAACATGGAATGGAAGTGTAGGAAGAACATTTGCTGATGGGGACTGTAGGATGTGACCTGAAAATTAAAGAGAAAATGAAAAGGATTTTAAAAAAAACTGTCTTGATGACTGGATTCTCAATTACTAAAATTAAAATTCTTTTTCAGCAACTGGAGGTTTTATTATCTATAAATGTTCAAATTTTGCAAAGTGAACAAATAACTACCTGCTGTATAAGCAAATGTTTCTCACATTGCCATTTGCTCGTAACATGATGCAGTTTTCTAAAAGAGCTAGTGACTGTGCACCATTATTTTATTAATTTAGAGACACAGCATACTAACACGCCCGTCCAGCCCAATGAGTCCATGCTGCCCAATCACACCGATGTGACCAATTAACCTATGCCTTTGGACATATGGACTAGTCAGTTAGATGGTCACGTAAGTGTAATTGCCTTAATTATCATTTTCGGTTGCTCCCCCAGGATCGAGGATGACTTGCTTTTTTTGGGATATAAGCAGGCCAATGAAGCCAATATGTGGCCCTACAAATAGGTGTTCCCCTTCAGCCATTTTCACCGATTTTCTGTGCGCTTCTACGTTTGGATTTCACATTCTCAAACTCAGATGTACCAAAGCTCACGATAACAGAAAACGTTAGAAATACTCAGCAAACTAGGTTACATCTGGGAGAAGAAAAAGAGTTAACCTTCATCCAGATGAAGTTAACATAAGAACATAAGAAACAGGAGCAGGAGTCGGCCATCTGGCCTGATGAGCCTGCTCCGCCATTCAATAAGATCATGGCTGATCTGGCCATGGACTCATCTCCACCTACCTGCCTTTTCCCCATAATCCTTAATTCCCTCACTATGCAAAGATCTATCCAACCTTGTCTTAAACACAATTACTGAGTTAGCCTCCACTGCTTCATTGGGCAGAGAATTCCACAGGTTCGCTATTCTCTGAGAAAAGCAGTTCTTCCTCAACTCCATCCTAAATTTACTATGTCCCCTAGTTCAAGTCTCATCTATCATTGGAAACAACTTTCCTGCCTCTATCTTATCTATCCTTTTCATAAATTTTATGTTTCTATAAGATCTTCTTTCGTCCTTCTGAATTCCAGCAAGTACAGCCCCAGGCATCTCAATCTCTCCTCATAGTCTAAACCCCTCATCTCTGGGATCAACCTGGTGAACCTCCTCTGCACCGCCTCCAAAGCCAGTATACCATTCCTCAAGTGAGGAGACCAGAACTGCACACAGTACTCCAGGTGCAGCCTCAACAGTACCCTGTACATTTGCAGCAAAACTTCCCTGCTCTTAAATTCAATCTCTCTAGCAATGAAGGTCCACATTCCATTTGCCTTCTTCATACACAAACACTCCCAAGTTCCTCTGCACAGCAGCATGCTGCAATTTTTTTTAACCATTTAAATAACAATCTGCATTTCCATTTTTTTTCCAAAATGGATGACCTCGCATTTACCAACATTGTACTTCATCCACCAGACCCTTGCCCACTCACTTATCCTATCTACATCTGTTTTATTTCCTATTTTTGTTTTACATTTCCAGCATCTGCACTTTATAAATTCGAGGATGGTCTAAACATTGCCTAGGAAAAAATATCATTTTAGTAGCCCTTGGCTTATGAATATTCAAAGAAGAGAAACACTGAGAAACTCAGGCTAAGTGATCATTTGATTACATTATTAAAGGTAGAATAATGGAGAAAAAAAATATACATAACGATACTTACTGCCTTCACCATCATCGGTTACTCCGAGCACCAATCTAAGCAAACACTGTGCATGCTTCCGTTCTTTGAGGAGTACTTCTGCGTAACCTGGCAAACGGAGGAAGAGTCCAAAGGCTGCAAGAGAATGCGCTGGGATGGGAGACATGGCTGGGACAGTTGATTTGATTGGTGGCGGCTCTGCAGTTATTGTCTCAGGGGCTTCATAAACCAATTCACCAGACTGCTCTATGGTGACCCACTCAAACTGTTCATTGTCTTTGGGCTTTTCTTGTGAAGTCGATGTTACCACCGGAGCACTCACCTAAACACACAAATGGAAGGTGCTAAAACCAAACTTTAATATATCAATCATTTGAATTATGATAGAGTCATGATTTTTCATTTTTTTTAAATTAAGTAAAATCCGTCAAACTGGACCCTAGCTGAATGATGATTGCCCATCAGCTAACAAAGGTCTTAGCAGTAAATATGGTGAGTCTTACATTCAAGCAACAAATTAGACAATTTTGTAAATACTGTTTGTTCTATCCCAATGTATTAAATTGTTTAGTAGAAGCAATTTGAAATCTTGCACAAAACTAAGCAAGCCAGTAGTAAATTTACGAGTTGGTAATGCTAATTAGTGACAATGGATGCATCTGTCAAATTTTAAACTAGGCACGAGATAAATCAAGATGTCCTTCAGCAAATATGTAACCAATAAAGAGACAGGATGGTAGCTTGGCAGAAACTAAAAATGTGGTACAACAGGACAAGCAGTTCTGATAGTAATACTTTTTTTTATAATTACAATAAAATAATCTATATGACTGATACAAGCCTAAGGTTTTGGGCAAGCAAAAATATGAAAAGTCTGCTGATACTGGTAGCAGAGTTGTCAATAAGGACTTAAGTAAAAATCATACAAGTGTGGAGAATACATTACTTGCAAGGTAATTGAATAATTCTCGCAGCAGTATGCGATTTTGTGGAGCAGAGTAGAAAATCTATAGATAACTCCATAGTATGGCACACAAAATGAAAGATACAGTATTTAGGACAAGCACAGCTTCAGTTTACAAGCACCTAACGAGAGTAAAGTAAAAATTGAAAAATTTCATTCTGTTGAATAAATATGGAACAAGATTTAAACAGAGGAGACATAAGAGACTATAGATGCTGTAATCTGGAGAGGCATACAATCTGCTGTTAAGAACTCTGAGTTGAGTAGCATCAGTGGGAGGAAAGAAGTTGTTGATGTCTCCGGTCAAAAACCTGCATCAGGACTAAGTGGAAAGGAGAGCTGGCCAAATTATTTCCCATTCTGTATTGAATTAATACTTAAGAATCTGCTGAATATAGAACTCAAACCAGACTTTATTTTCAAATATTTGCCCTGCACTTGTTCATTTAACACAATCCAAACAATGCAAACTCGGTCCATGAATGCCGCAAGAGCACAGAGTTAATATTTGCTGATAATTATTGTGAAATTGGCTGTGTATTTACTATCAACATCTAAAGTCAACTGTAAGACTACCTTACCATTCGATTTTCAACTTGAAATGCAACTAAATTCAAATAGTTAAATGATAGTAAATTCTGTCATGTAGTTGGTTTAATAACTTATGACAAATACTGAACTCAAACAAGCAGAATTAGTAATTTCTCAGTTTAAACAGATATTCCTCTCAAGGCTCAAACTCTTCTGGCAATCATAAATTCTATAATTTCTGCTTGATCACTTAAATCCAGTGCACTGAATGAAATCTCAGCTGTCCTACAATTTAAAGCCCTCTGATTAAAAGATTCACTTTACCATATAGGACCAATTTAACATTCAAAGATTCAAACATATCAAAAGTGTTTCACTTCAACATTGCTCTAATATATTTGTACAATTTCATTGACTCAAAAACTTATGACCAGCATTGAATTGCATTCTATCTTTGAATTGATAATGCCCCTTTCTACAGGGAATCAAGTGGGGACCATCATGATGCTATCACTTAAGAATTCAGGGGTAGACAGCAAAAAGTCAACTTGTAGCGTGAGCAAACTATGACAAATGAACTTGAACCATGTAGGAATGAAGGGCCAGGATTGAGCTGTTTCAACCAAATTCCCAGGAAAGTATTTTCTACAGAATAGTTATTTTGCTGATTAAACACTTCAAAAAACTGGAACATGTTGAAACTTCTAATGGAATGGAACAGAGCATTTTGAAAAAACAATAAACCAGCTAACAGTCATACAGCAAAGCCACTTATATCAGGATTCGTATCACCAGCCTGAACAACTGCTTAATTTCACCTTCACAGGTTCATGCTGTGTAATTAGCTTTAAACCACACCTATCCTGCTCATAGGGATGCACGACTCTGAACTTTCTCTCAAACCTCATTCAGGACTGTTGGAACTAGGTTTCTCTTCCCCTCCTTCCAAGGGGCATAGTACCAGGGATCATCAACTGGAAAGATCAACGCCTATATTCTATGGTATTATCACTATGTTAGCATGCTATGCCAGTATGGCATTCTGCAACTGGAAATGGAAGCTTTTAATCAGACTGGGTAAAGTCATAAAACGGGTATGTTAATTCCATTTGACATTTCATTTGAACAACTGTAACTTAATTGGCATCTCAGATGAGTGATAAATGATTATCAAATACATTAGCAAATATCTTACTTGCTGGATAACATCAGGATACAACATCGGCAGCCTTTCAGCTATGAGTGCAAGCCCACCCATGCCAGCAAACACTTGCAGAGGAGACTGGATAGGGTTAGTTTCAAGCAAAGATTCATCCAGGGCACTATCTAAGCAGTCATCACTAGGTTGCAAGACTTCATCTTCAGGGCAGCTGGTCAACCCATCTCCGAGTTCTGCAAAAATATTAAATATAAATAACAAATAAGGGAAAATCTGCAGATGCTGAAAATCACACACACACACAAACAAACAAAAAACGCTGGTGGAACTTAGCAAGCCAGGAAACATCTATGGAAAAGAGTACAGTTGATGTTTCAGGCTGAGCCCCTTCATACAGTCGACTGTACTCTTTTCCATAGATACTGCCGGGCTTGCTGAGTTGTTAATATAATTTTATTCATTAAGAGGCTAGTCAAGGGAAGTTTATAGATAATTTACTGGCATTATAATAAAGAAGTCACAGAATAGAAGAGGGGGTACATCAGGGATAAATTTAAATACATCTAGAAATCAAAATACTCAGTGAAAACTCGATTATTTTAGGATGTTTCCTTTTAATGATATAATTATAGATTGAAGATGGAAGCTATATTTTAGACATAATTTTAAGTACTTCCAGTTCCGTGGTATGAATCAGATATCATTCATCAGAGGATACCAAATTAAAAAAAAAAACAATTTAAAACAGTTGAAGGAATCAAGGATCCAACTTCTTAAAATTTTGAATATATAAGCTCCAAATTAAATTTCATATATCTCACATATAAATGTTGTTTATTTATATGCATAACTCATCTGTCACAAAACTTGCTTGAAAATTATCTAATTCTTCACATAAGTAATCAAATTGTAACACACTACAGAAAAATGTTACAACTAAAATATCTTTTTATATTACCAATGTGATTATACAGTATAGCGCTTCAAAAGGGTGCAAAAGGGAACAAATGCCAAGCCAAGCAGGGGAGGTTTTGCTGAGGCTTTATAAGGCACTGGTGAGGCCTCACCTTGAATACTGTTACAGTTCTGGGCTCCCCATCTAAGAAAAGATTGCTGCCATTGGGAGGGTTCAGAGGAAGTTCACAAGGTTCTGGGAATGGAAGGGTTTAATACATGAGAAATGCCTGATGGCTCTGGGTTTGCACTCACTGGAATTTAGAAGGATGAGGAGGGGATCTAATTGAAACTTTTCGAATGCTGAAAAGCCCAGACAAAGTAGTGTGGAATGGATGTTTCCCATGGTGGGAGTGTCTTGGACAAGAGGGCACAACCTCAGGATAGAGGGGCGTCCTTTTAAAACAGATGCAGAAACATTTCTTCAGCCAGAGGGTGGTGAATTTGTGGAATTTATTACCACAGGCAGTTGGGTGTATTTAAGGCAGAACTTGTTAGGTTCTTGATTAGACACAGCATCAAAGATTATGGGAGAAGGCCAGAGAGTGGGGCTGAAGATGGGAAAAAAAAAAGGATCAGCCATGACTGAATGGAGGAGCAATTTCAATAATTTGCATGCTTCAGATTGCCAACCATGAAACAGGCTGCTCCACAAATATGCACCTTCCAGGTGAAGCAACACTTCACCAAGAAATGTCTTGGGGTCATCTACTGTATCTGGTGCTCCCGATACAAACTCCTCTACATTGGTGTGACCTGATGTAGACTGGGGCACTGTTTCGTCCAACACCTCCACTTCACCTGAAAAAAAGCAGGATTCCCAGGTGGCCAACCGTTTCATTTCTTATCCCTATTCCCATTCTGATATGTCGGTCCATGACTTACACTTCTGCCACAATAAGACCACACTCAGGTTGAAGGAGCAACACCTCATATTCCATTTAGATAATGTTATGGTGAGCCAAAACAACAAATCCCAAGCTGTCTTTCACTAATTGATCGTGTTCCAATCAACGTCATCTTTTCTCGGGTAAACAGGCAGCCTCCAACCTGATAGTATGAACATCGATTCCGCCAATGTCTGGTAATTTTCCCCCCTCCTCCTCTCCTCTTCTTCCATTCACCTCTCTGGCTCCCCTCTTACCTCTTCTCTTCTCTCCACCCACCCATCATCTCCCCTGGTGCCCCTCCTCTACTTTTCTGCCATTGTCCACTCTCCGTTCCTATCAGATTCTTTCTTCAGCCTTTTTTTTTAACCCTTTTCCCACTTAACACCTCCTAGCTTTTTACTTCATCCCCCTTCCTCTGCCCACCTGGCTTCACCTATCACCTGCTAGCTTGTCCTCCTTCCTGTCCCCTACCTATTTATTCTGGGATTTTCCCCCTTCCTTTCCAGTTCAGGTGAAGAGTCTCAGCTCCAAGCATCGACTGTTTATTAATTTCCATAAATGCTGCCTGGCCTGCTGAGTTCCTCTGGCATTTTGTGTGTGTGTGTTGCTCCACCAATGTATGTACAGGTTTTACTGCTCTTAGCCTATGCTTCATGACATTGAAGATAATGAATCTCTATGGTTTCTGAAACTATCAGAAATTGTATTCAGCTTCTATAACAGCACATTTTTAATTCATTGAAAATAGGTGTTGCCAAGAATCTCATTCTGTAAGTTCTCATTGAGAAACAACGAGACTGAAATGGTTCCATATCCTCTTATGCAGGCATCAAGTAAATCCATCTGGCCCATCTTTGTTTTTCTTTTTACAATATTTTTATTCAGCCCATCGAGTTCGCTCCACCATTTCATCAAGGCTGATCCATTTCCCTCTTTTGCCTTCTCCCCATATCCATTAATGCCCTGCCTAATCAAGAATCTATCAACCTCTGCCATTGATATACCCAATGACTTGGCTTCCACAGCAACCCGTGGCAACAAATCCCACAGATTCGCCACTCTCTGGCTAAATAAACTCTTCATTTCCATTCTAAATGGATTTCCTCTGAGGCTATGCCCTCTTGTCCTAGACTCCTCCACTATACGAAAAACCCTCTCCACATCCATTCTATCAAGACTTTTCAATATTCAATAGGTTTCAATGAGATTCCCCCTCATTCTTCTGAATTCCAGTGAGCACAGGTACAGTGCCATCAATCGGACTTCATATGGTAACCCCTTCATTCCTGGAATCATTCTCATGGATTTTCTCAGAACCCGCTCCAACGTCAGCACATTCTTTCTTAGATTAGGATCAAAAACTTCTCAGAATACTCCAAGTGAGGCCTTACCAGTGTCTTATAAAGCCTCAACATTACATCCTTGCTTTTATATTCTAGTCCTCTCAAAATGAATGGTTAACATTGCATTTGCCTTCCTTCACACCTTGATTTTTAATTTTCTCTCCATTTAGAAAATATGCTATTCTATCAGAAGATACTGTCAGCCACTGCAGCACAATGCCTTAATGGATTCAACACATAAACGTACATGCTGAAAACTGCACATCAGCTGAGAAATTTAAATTCAGTTACTTAAATAACATTGATTAAGCAAAAATTAAATCAGCAGTGGTGATCAAGAATCTACTGGATTGGCACAAAAGCCAATTTGGCTCTTTAAAATCCTAAGGAAACTGCTGCTCTCATTTGCCTGAGCTGTATACAACTTCAGATCCACAGTAATGTGCTTGATTTTTGAAATTAACTACTTCATTGAACTTAATTCTTCAAGACAACCATTGTCGCAGGACTCTACAGAGAGTGGTGTGGACAGCCCAGCGCATCTGTGATGTGAACATGCCACTCTTCAGGACAATTACAGCGACAGGTGCATAAAAAGGGCCCAAAGTATCATTGGGAACCTGAGTCACCCCAACCACAAACTGTTCCAGCCACCACCATCAGGGAAATGGTATCCCAGCATTAAAATCAGGACCAACAGGCTCCGGGACAACTTCTTTCACCAGGCCATCAGACTGATCAATTCACACTGACATAATTTATGTCTAAGCTATATTGACCGTTCTGTTGTACATCTTACTGCACATACTATTTATTACAAATTACTATAATTTGCACATTCAGATGGAGATGTAAAGATTTTTACTCATGTATGTGAAGGATGTAAGAAGTCAATTCAATTCAAGAAGGTGGCTCACACTTTCTAAGAGCTCAGTAAAAGCACTCTTGCCAGTAACACACACACCCTCCACAAGAATTAGAGACAATCTTTTGCCAGATCTGGGACTAGGTGAACCAGAGAGGCAGAAAACAAAAGAGACTTCATAGCCATGTAAAATAGGTAGTCAATGAATAATTTAAAAAATATACCTTTATCTGTTCGAAGACGTTTAAATGAGTCTGTTTTTGACAATCCTTGGTCACAGATTACTTTAGAGCCTAGCTTGACGGTCAAATCTATTGACTGGTAGCCTTGAGGGAGTTTGCGATCATACAGAAGTGTTAGCAACTGAGCCAGAGTCACCTCTGCTGGCAGTGGTTGACCTGGAAAAGAAAAGGAGGTTATCTTCAAGAACTTAAAAATCAATTATTAAATTTATTACAAATCTTGCATTCAAAAAGAACAAAGCTCCTCTTATTCAGTCAAAATTACAACTTTTAAACCTATGAACACATACTTGTTAGTCAATTCAAACAAACATCCACCCTCGTTAGCTTAACAAATTAACCATGAAATAACGCGGCTCTCTCCACAACAGCAGATTAACTGCGTAAATCATGGCAGAAGGTTCAGATTAATGTGTGTTGAAGTGGTAATGTCATAGTTCTTTTACTGGTTAGTAATCCACTAACATGAAATAACTACACAGAACATTGGCAGTTCAACTTCTTTTCATTTTTTAAAACAAATTCTAACATCCAACATAATTATCATGAATCTGTCAGAAAAAACAATCAGTTCACCCCACAAAATCTGACCAGTTTGTTACTCAAATGCCATCTCCAATTACTCTTGAATTCTTCTCGAAATGGATTAGTTGCATTAAACTGATACCCCAAGTGACTTTGCAAAGTCCTCTGTAGCCAAGGTTATCAGATATGTCCCATTAAGTCAACCATCAACTGCTCTCAGACTTGTCTATCACAATCCCTGGATATATCTCTCTAGGTCTGGTGAAAAGGAAAATATAGCATCTCTGATTGGATAAAAGAAATATTAAATGGATATTTCCCCAGTGGTCATGATTTTATAATTACAACCTTTCTGTCACATGTTAATTTACAATCATCTTCAAAGGAATAATCCCCTCTTCTCGTTCTGGATTTGCTTCCATTCCAGTTTTGCAGCCAATTATGAATGAGCTGTAAATAGCAACTTCTAAAGAAGGGCAAGTTGTTGGCCAAGAGGATAATATGTGAGGTGGTGCATGCCCTAAGCATGAACTCAAGGTTCTCAATACTGTACCAAATGCTTTTTCCACTTTAAACAGGAATTACCAAAGATAATGCATCAAGGAGGTCCTGAGTTACTTCAAGTCTTCTCTGTTCACCTCTTTGCAATACAGAACTCAGTATATTTGATCTTGCGTCTACTGTCAAACGTACAAATCGTGTGGATCACCTAAGAGCTGACTGAATGCAGCTTGGGCCTTTGGCTGGGAAAGGACACTGGCAATGATCCCTTAACCTTCCAATGAATTTGAAGTCTGTGGAGATAGAATGAGTTGCTAGACGTAGCTCAAATACCACTCATAAATTTGCTGATCATACAACCATTGTTGGTAGAGTCTTAGATGGTGACGAGAAGGCATACAGGAGCGAGATGTGCCAACTAGTGGAGTGGTGTCACAGCAACAACCTGACACTCAACGTCAGTAAGACAAAAGAGCTGATTTTGGACTTCAGGAAGGGCAAGATGAAAGAACACATACTAATCTTCATAGAGGGATCAAAAGTGGAGAGAGTGAGCAGTTTTGAGTTCTTGGGTGTCAAGATCTCTGACAATCTAACCTGGCCCCAACATATCGATGTAGTTATAAAAAAGGCAAGACAGTAACCATACTTTATTAGGAGTTTGAAGAGATTTGGCATGTCAACAAATACACTCAAAAACTTCTATAGATGTACCATGGATAGCATTCTGACAGGCTGCATCACTGTCTGGTATTGGGGGGGGGGGGGGGGGGGGGGTGCTACTGCACAGGACCGAAATAAAGCTGCAGAGGGTTGTAAATTTAGTCAGCTCCATCTTGGGTACTAGCCTACAAAATACCCAGGACATCTTCAAGGAGCGGTGTCTCAGAAGGGCAGCACCATTATTAAGGACCTCCAGCACCCAGGGCATGCCCTTTTCTCACTGTTACCATCAGGTAGGAGGTACAGAAATCTGAAGGCACACACTCAGTGACTCAGGAACAGCTTCTTTCCGTCTGCCATCCGATTCCTAAATGGACATTGATCCTTTTTCAATATATATTATTTGTTTTTTTTATACAATTTTTAATCTATTCAATACACGTATATTGTAGTTGATTTACATATTTAATATCATTATTTATTTTTTCTTCTATATTCTGTATTGTACTGAACTACTGCTGCTAAGTTAACAAATTTCACGACACATCCTGGTGATAATAAACCTGATTCTGATTTCCTTTGCCAAGTACAGGGTCGTCCTGTCAGAAGGCAACATGATAGGACGATTTATGGCTGTTTATGGATCTTTGTCTTGTAACAGTTAACTGCAAAGCTCTTCCTTTTGTATGCTTCAGAGAATGAGTCAACATGGTTTAAAAGTTGCTTCCCCGTGTGAAGATACAAGTATGGCTGGCATAATGAAGCTCAACTACTGAAGTTCAGATTACCTCAAATTTGGACTGCCCGTACACGAGAAATTTGTTGGAAGTAACATTATGCCAAGAAAAATTTTTTTAAAGCATTCTGACCATGACAGTGACAGTGAGCTTCACTGAGATTGGCTCATGTTGGTTCTTATCAGGTCATCATGGATCAAACACAAAACGAGCAGCCAAGCTTGTGGATAGTGTGCCACAATCCCTGCTTAAAGGCTGAATCAAGGTAGTATACTGGCACTACCTCATACACATTTCATGGAAATTGTCACACTAAAGACCACGTTCATACCTCTTGATTGGGGTTCTCAAACTGGGATCCATGGACACCTTGGTTAACAATAGGGGCTCATGGCATAAAAAAGGTTGGGAATCCCAGCTCTAGATGGAAGAAATCCAAACTGCAACTCAAGAGCAGCTCTTCAACCACTGGGAGGAGGCAGTTCAGAAGAACTTATCTGTAGTTATCAGTGTTGTCTTCTTTCGTGAAGATGATCAATATTATAGCATATATGGTTTATTGGTATTTCCTCCTCATTCCAGATGTAGACAATGAGATTATGGTTTTGTGACTGAAGCTCTTCACCACTAAGTTTAGGATTTCAGATTTAGCACTATGCGCTTGAGACACTTTGCTATTTTTCTAGCTGCGTCAGGGTGTTTGACATCATAGATCAGGAGTGACAACAAGACTGGTCTGAAAAGAATTTGCTGTAAATTAGTGCCGAGCGTCAAGAGTAAGATATAGGCTGAGGGCTTTGAACCTTCCTGTTTGCAATGATTGCCAAACTCTAATAAGTTAGTCCATTGCTGGTTCTCAGTGGGCTGGGCTGGGGGTCTTGTGGGTTTGGCTATAGATGGCTTTTCATAATGTTGAGGAATCCAGTTATGTCATGGTTGTCGGAGTTGACAAGATTCCTGCACTCTCTTCACTGCTCATCTGTTCTTTAGGTTATCGATTTTCACCTGGACCTCTTGTCTTTAGGTGCCTGTGGTGTAATTTTCCCCCACAGTTGGGGAACAGAGGAGCTACTAAATCCAACAACACCTCATACTTGCAGCTAATTAATTAGTTCCTCGATCTCCAACTTACAATATTTTCATCAAAAGTGCCCCGGATCTCCTCTGTAGAGATGCTTAGAATTTTTTAACAACAGCCAAATATGGCAGATGTCATGAAGGCCAATTAAGTTGTGGACACTTTACTGCTCCTGTAGACTGGACATCTATGACTTACTGCCTAATGCAAACCTTATCTGGATGGCCCTGGTGAGTTCTGACATTGAGTATCTTACATCTTGTTGATGTTGATGACTGGAGAGCAGGTTGATACAAAAAAATATAGTACCATGTAATAATACAGGAGTCATCAGTAACTGCCACAAGATAGAGGTATTATAAAAGTTCTGGTCTCTTGTATGGAACATGTTATAATCTAATAGGTGCCAGAACTTTAACTGGGGCTATTGTCATATTGCCTTGATTGGCTGGAGCTAGGGGTCAGGAATGTAACTAGAAACATATCCGCAGTTCAGGAATGTGGTTAAATGTGCAGCCAAACCAAGGAGTGGGAACAATAAGTACCGAACCAGGGCAGAGACTGCAAGTTTAATTGGAAGCTAGGAAGCAAAGGAGAGGGGCAGAGACAGGTATGAGGTTAATGCATTTCAGGACATCAAATACTCGAACAAATGGCAGAGAAAGCAGGAGTGTTGATGTACACAGGGACAAGTTCATACTTCTTTGAAAGTGATGACAAATGTGAAAAAAAAGGTAGTGAAGCCAGCATTCAAGTTTACTGTCATCTGACTGTACAAATATACAACCAAATGAAGCACGGTTTCTTCTGGACCACAATGCACCCACAATACATATATTACAAACAAAATTTTACCACAAATATTATGAAATACAATTCAAAATGTATGTAAACTGTGCAGAGGTAAACAATAAACACAATAGTAACGACAAACAGCTCACTGCCCTAGTGACATGATCGCGGTGGTGGCAGGACATTCATTAGTTTCACAGCCTAGAGGAAGGCAGCAAACATTCAGCATCTTGGCTTCATAGACTGAGGCACTGGGTAGAAAAGTTGATCTGCTACATTTCAGGAAGAATGTGGCAGCATTAGAAAGAGTACAGAAAAGATTCAGTACGATGCTGCCTGGAATGGAGGGCTGTAGTTACACGGTGAGATTAGTTAGGCTGAATTTATACTCACTAGAAGTAGGAAGCGGAAGGGAGACCTTATAGGGATTTAAGAAATTATGAGGGCATAGTTCAGAGTGATAGAGTCTTTTGCTTTGGGTGGGGAAGTCTTAAACTGGAGGGGATAGATTATGATGGAATACAGTTAAAGACTATCTGGGGAGTCTTCACAGAGAGTGGCAGTTATATGGAACAAGCTACCAGAGGAGTGGTTAAGGCAGATGCAATTACATTTTAAAGGCAATTGTACAAGTATTTGGAAAGGATGGGAGAAAAAGTCTACAGACCAAATGTAGGCAAATGAGATGAGTACAGATGGGTATCACAGACAGCTTGGGTGAATGGCCTGATTCTATGCTATACAACCCTAATATCTAAAGGGTTCCAATGCCTTATTAATAACCTTCTTGTAGTATTTACTCACCTTGTAAAAGCCTGTGATACAGATGGAACACAGGGACACTAATTGTTTTATTAGTAGATTCTGAAGAAGAGGAAGCCGTTGCCAATTTATCAGTCATCACTCTTCCTCTCCTGGATGGTGGTCGTGGGGGCGTAGATGAAACAGCTCTTTTTGACTGAGACTTCAGACCTGTTAAAGTATGAAACAGTGTAGAGCCAGTGACACATACTCAAGATAAATGTTCATTTATTTTAAACCTAAACAGCAAGTTACAGAGCATGCTTACTAACAATTATGGAAGCAGTAATCTGCTATTGTTACTATTTGATGGTATAAAAACAAAGTCCAAACCAACAAACAAATTTCAATATTCATGAGATAACGTAAATGTTGATGTGCGGAGAAGCAGTACCAGTCAGAAAGAAGCAAATTGATCCAACGTATATTCCACACAAGTATTTTGAAAATTAGCAAAATTCCAAAATTAAGACTGATGTATTCTAATAAACTAAACCATTAAAGCACATCTTCTCCGTAGCAATCAAACAAAACAAAGGAGACACAAATTAATGGCATGTCAACATGAAAATTGAAGGTTAAAATACTGAACTGTTGTTACATATTTTCTTGCACCCAAATTAAAATGAAAGTCTGTTTAATTAAAAATTAAGTTCCAAAACTTGCACTCTCCAAGATAAATTGAATTTATATGGTATTCATAGAATGTATCAGCCTGGTGCTACTGGAATGCATGTACAAGAGGCAAAATTGCCGAAAGCTGAAGTCAGGATCCAATTTTTAAAAAAAATTTACAAGTGCACAATGTTGCATGGAAGAAAAAGTTCTGGCGAATTCAAACACATCAACTGCAGAGGTTTTCTTTTATATGAACCATGTCCAGTAAAATCTAACCCAGAGTGCAGAGGGCACGACCATGTAGTCCCAAAGTCATATTTAATATTTTCAATCAAAGATCATCAACGTAGCAGGCAGGTGCTCAGTAAGCTTTGCTTGGATGAGAAAAGCGCAACTATCACACTCCCCATGGATCTCCCTCCTGGTACTTATCATTGCAAGTGGACCTCACCAGTGATCTCCCTCCTGACGCTTACCCTTGCAAGCAGAATAAATGCCACAGCTGCCCCTACACCTCCTCCCTCACTAACATTCAGGGCCCCAAACAGTCCTTCCAGGTGCTTCAGCTGCGAGTCTGTTGGGATCATCTACTATATGCAGTGCTCCTGGTGTGGCCTGCTGAATATCAGTGAGACCGCTTCACCAGGCACCTTTGCTCCATCTGCCAGAAAAAGAAGGCTCTCCCGTTGACTACCTATTTCAATTCTACGTCCCATTCCGACATGTCAGTCCATGGCCTCCTCTACTGCCGTGATGACGCCACTCAGCTTGGAGGACCGACACCTTATATTCTGTCTGGGTAGCTTCCAACCAGATGGCACAAACATTGATTTCTCGAACTTCAGGTTATTGCCTCTCCCTCCTCTCCTTCATTCCTTCCCATTCCCCTCTCTCACCTCCCCCCTCCTTTCCTCCATGGTCTTCTGCCCTTCCCTATCCGACACCCCTTCTCCAGCCATTTATTTCTTTCACCAACCAAATTCCCAGCTCTTAATTCACTCCCTCCCCGGTTTCACCCATCATCTGCCACCTTGTACATCTTCCTCCCCTCCCCCCATCATCTTACTCTGACTTCTCCCCTTCCTTTCCAGTCCTGATGGAGGGCCTTGGCCCGAAATGTCAATTGTTTACTCTTTTCAATAGATGCTGCCTGACCTGACGAGTTCCTCCAGCATTTTGTGTGTGTTGCTTTGGATTTCCAGCATCTTCAGATTTTCTCATGTCTGTGTGACTACCACACTAATACAGAAAATATCAGAGATTGATGAGGAAATAAAATGGTTCGGAAAATGTCAAATGCTGCTCTATACTCAACTGCCCACATTTGCTGCCAGTCAGTTGCATGAAATTTGCTTGATGAAAACCTACTTGAAAAGAGGATGTTAAAGTTAAAGTCTATCCTGAGTCTTATAGGCTCATCAGGATGGTGCTTATGCCGGTTTCCATGGCGTGAAGTGACTGAGAGTACCAGATTCCTCCCCCCAGATAGGAGGCCAGTCTATCGCGAGGTTAACCCCCAGCATTTTGCTGGTACCCACTTTCAGCTGAGTGGACTAGAGCATTGTGTGGTTAAGTGCCTTGCTCAAGGACACAACACGCTGTCTCGGCCGAGGCTCGAACTCACAACCTTCAGATCGCTAGTCCAATGCCTTAACCACTTGGCCACGTGCCACAAAAGAGGATGGGAAAAAGGAAATTAACCCACAGATTGTGACTGGGTAACCTGGTTTATAGTGAAGTGCCCACGTCTGCAAAAATCAATGAAATTGAACAAGGATTATTGCATCAATGGGCCTGTATTTTGTGTATTGGCATTTTACACTGAATTTATAAGACCACAAGACATTTATGTAGTCAAGCAACCTCAAATTAGTGCAGGAATCAAACTAAAAGAATTTGCAGGATAGCAGGGTCAGTCAACATGGCCACTTTAGTTGTTGACTAATGCAGAGGACTTATTTGAAGACCATAAAGCCTAAATCAAATCTATAGTAATATAATACAGAAAACCTATGCTTTAAACACTAAAACCAAACACACGCTTCAAACAAAATTATTTCACTAAAATCTATTTTGATGGCTGAAACAAACTCTGTTAAAAAGGCCAAAGTAATAATATTTAATCTACAACAAGAAACACTACACTCTAAATCCTATTCACAATTACTCTCTATTCCAAAATCAATCAAAAAATCACTGAACTCTTTCTCTGGCTATCTGAAGGGAATGAGGGACTCAAAACAATGAAGCAAAGTTACGTGATCCCACATGAATGTCAACATTAATTACCTGAGGCAACAACGACACTGTAGTTGTCCTGGAACCCATTGTCATTCTTCAACTTGTCCTTCTCCTCCTGGTTCCTTTTCTCCTTTTCCTCTTTTTGCTCACTAATCAATTTAGCAGTTATACTTGGTGTATCTAATGTGCAAACAAAGACAAAGCAAAAATAGATGTCAAGACAAACACTCCAATATCTATGAAAAAAAAATCTCTCTACTTCCAGTTACCATTAAGAAATATCTGCAATTAGTAAATGTACATGCGATATTGAAATATGACCTTTTGGATACAAATAATTCGTCCTTCAATCTTACTGCGGCACAAGGCACTAATGCTTCCCACATTACATCTTTTATTCACTTAACGGGCACACTCTTGTATTGCAGGGAAGGGCAAACTTTAAAGAATTGTTAAAGTTGATCAGAAGTGGTAACATATAAAACCAGCACTGGATATTAACAAAGTAGAAGTCAACCACACTGAAGCCAGCAATCCGTAATCCGGTTCTACCACTAGTTCGGACATAATAATTTTTGCTAGCTAAATTTCAAATATCCTGCGTCACTGCACAAACCTATTGCCACCGTTTTGGTGGCCCCATTAGCAGACTCAGCTGTTGGCACGGTCTTTAAAAGAAGCAAGTCATTCCTCTGTTATTCTGTATCGATATTTATAACCTGTGTTTATCACTCTCCAGTCATGTCTTCATTGAATAAAGGAAGTGCTTCGCATGGTGCAAAGTGCAAACACCATATTTTATTTATACAAGGTGCAATTTCTGAAAATACTCGACAGTGGTGTGTCTGTGAAAAGCATATGTGACTTGTATAAAATTGGCCCTTCCATAGTTTATGATATAAAGAAATAAAAAGGAAAAATTGCTCCAGTTCTTTACTGACAGCGAATCAAAAAAAATGTGCACAAGGAAAACAATTAAAGATGGAAGGTGTTCACAACTAAATAAAGTTCTCATAAAATGCTTTAAACTCCATGTCAGCAAAGGTGTAGAGCTCTCAGGAGAGATGGTGAAGGAACAAGTGAAATTACTTCATGAAGAATTCGGACTGGATTACGAGTGTGATTACAGAGAAGGTGGCTTCAGCACTTCAAGCAGCAACAAGACAAAATTTCATGCAGTGCCTGGTGAAAAACAGTCAGCAGACACGGAAGCAGCTGCGGAGTTTGTTGATGAGTTCACTAAGTTAGCTTCTGATGAAAAATTTAAGCCCCAAGCAGTTCACTTGCTTTTCATTTGTCGTTTCTTTTTTCGTTATTCACCAACTTGCAGTATTTACAGAGTACTTTAAAGGTAGGGTGAGGTGATCAAATGGGTTAGAGGTGCTTGTTTATTTAATCCTAACCTAACTACCTGTGATTTTACAAAATCACTAATCCAACACTGCACAGGTCCCAATCACTCCAGATTTGTGGTGGTCAACCTGTATTATCAACTACTGTATTCGTATTTCATAAAATTTGCAGAATTTGCTCTACGTTACTTAATTCAAATGAAAAGACCACTAACCATTAAAAGTCTGAAAGAACACGTTCCCTTGCAATTATCTGGTGCAACATGGAAAATGAAACATTTAACACTTCTGATTGTTAGCATAGTTGTACAATCTATGGATTCACTTTTCAAGGACTCTTCATTTCATGTTTTGATATTTGAGTTTAATTATCTTTTCATCTCTTGTAGTTGCACAATTTGTTGTCTTTTGCACATTAGTTGTTTGTTCACCCTAATGGATGCAGTCTTTCTTTGATTTTATTATGGTTCTTGGATTTACTGAATATGCCCGCAAAGAAACAAATCTCAGGATTGTATATGGTGATATATATGTACCTTGATAATAAATTTACTTTGAACTTTATTAGAATTACTACACTAATTGATAAAGAAGAGTATGTTTCTGTTAGCATGGAAAATGGAAAGGCATCCAATAGCGACAGAGTAAATCAACATTTCCTACTTCTGGTGAAAACACGAGCACAGAAATTAACAAAATTAAAATCACCACCTTAATGATATTCTATGGCCCACCAGCATTGATCAAGTATAGCTGTAAATGCAAGAAAAATTCTACATTTCTATTTTAGCAATTTCAGGTTTTTTTTACTTAATTTGTAAGAATGCAATCTGTCACAAGGGTGAATATATACTAACCTAATTATTTACAGTCTTGCAAACAATGTATGAAATTAACCACCTAAGCACATCCAGAATGAATCATTTCTTTATAATCTTCTACATTATAGTAATTAATGGAATTTATAGCAAAGCTCTTTTTGTATCAGGGACTTAAATGTCACAGCTACATTTTGGATTAACATAATTTTACTAGTTTTTGCAACAAGAACGTTGCATCAAATAAATTTACCTACCTGATACACGGTCCAAAACTTCTGCTAATGTAGTTGAAATTGGCAAATGAAGAGTTCGATATTTATGCCCAGCTCCATACATGGGATGTTGAATCACATGGCTAGTGGCATTAATTCGACCTTTATAAAGCTGTAAAAAAAATCACAGATCACAATTTTGTTTTAAAAAAAGCAACTCCAAGTTGGATATTATACAAAGAGTCCAAGTAGAAATCGACAAGTTAACTCAGTTTTGAGACTGCCTGCCCAATGAGAACTTGAAACACACAACGGTATTAAATCTCCAGGGCCTGAACAGACGCATCCAAGGAAGTCATGAAAAGTCAAGGATCCATGGCAGAGATCTTGGTAACTTCATTAGCCACAGGAGAAGTACCAGAAAACCAATGCATAGCTAACATTGTGGCTTTATTTCAGAACAGCAGCAGTGTTAAGCCTTACAGGCTGGCGAGCCTTACATCAATGGTGTGCAAGTTACTGGAAAGGATAGGGAGAGACAGGATTTATTTCCATTTGGAAAGGCAAGGGCTGACATGATTTTCCACCTTTCTGAATTTCATGAATTTTACAGTGATTTTGAAGAGGTGATCAAGAGGACAGACAAGGGCAGGATGGCAAATTACTCTTGTGGACTTTAGACAAGGTCTCACATAGTAGTCTGCTCCAGAAAGTTGAATCAAATGGGATCTAGGCAGATTCGGCAAACTGACTTGGTGGTAGGAAACCACTAGGAGGTGGTAGTGTAGTGTTTTTTCCCCAGATTGGAATCCTGTAAGCAGTGGTGTGCTGCAGGGTCTGACACTGGGTACTTTGTTGATCATATATAGTGATGATTTGCATTAGAATGCAGGTGACATGATTAATAAGTTAGCAAATGACATCAAAGATGGTGGGATATCAGACAGTGAAGAAGGATGTTGACTTGTCATTGAATTGAATTGACTTTATTTCTTACATCCTTCACATACATGAGTAGTAAAAATTTTCACGTCTCCATCCAAATGTGCAATCATAGTAATTTACAATAATTTATAATAAATAGAACAGTCAATGTAACATAGAAATACACTCAAATCAGCATGAGTTAATCAGTCTGATGACCTGGTGGAGGAAGCTGTCCCAGAGTCTGTTGGTCCTGCCTTTTATGATACTGTACCATATGAACTGAGAAAGTGAACAAGGGAGCACCAGATGAAACTTAACTCTGACAAGTGCAAAGTGTCACATTTTAGGAAGTTAAAGACATCCACTGCAAACAGTAGGACCTTGGGGAACAGAAATAGCTTGGAGTACAAGCACAAAGATGCCTAAAAATGGAATTTCTGGTGACTACACCAAAGAAAGGAAGTGATTTAGTCTGAGGGGATGCAGAATGATTCACAAGGATGTTCTCTGGATTGGAGAGTTTGAATTATCAGGAGACATTAGAGAGATTGGATATTTTCCCTGGAGTAAAAGAGGTTAAGAGATGATATGATAGGATGCATATAAAATTATGAGAAACAATCAGGTAGACAATCAGTTTGTTTTCTATGGTAGGATGTCTAGAAGAAGACAGCATAGATTTAAGTTGAAAGAAAGGTGGTTTAAAAGGGATCTATGGGGTAAACTTTTCCCCATATGATCTGGAGAGCTGGTGGTGAAGGTAGGGAAAGTTACATTTAAGAGGCATTGAGTACCTGAATGAGCAGGGCAAAGAGATATGGAATTAATGGAGTAGCATACAGTAGATTGGCATGATGGTTGACTAACGGGCCTGTTTTGATGCTGTACAACTCTCTGATGCATTTTGCCAAAAGAATGAGAGGCAACACAGAATAAAGCAAACAGTTCCACAGCATGCGTCGGAGTGAGCAGATGTCTTTGTGGGTGGAGGTGGGAGGGAAGACAAGTAACAAGGCAGAATGAAAAAACACTTAACAAATCCAACGCAATGTTGGGCTTTATGAGGAGACATACAATATAAAAGAAGGGAAGTTGTGCTAAGCCTTTATAAAAGATTTAAAGAGGACCTCAACTGGAGTAACTGGGGTGTTACATTCACAACTGCCACATTTAAGGATTCATAGCCATTACTGAGAGTCCAAAAAAGATTTACAAGAATCACCCCAGGATGAGGAACTATATGAACAAAGATTGATCAGAGAGCTCTAAATAGTTTTTTTTTGAAACAATGAGGCAGGATTTGATACAAATATCTGAAATGCAAGGCTGTACCTTTGGTAGAGTCAGAGGACTAGAGATCAAAGAAATATAATGAAAGGGAAGTGAATTAAGATCAACATGAGTAAAATCTATTTGTACAATGTATGATTAGGATTGGAAAGCATTATCTGCAGATCTGATGGGAGCAGGTATTATCATTTTTTTAAAAAATCACCCACTTTTTACATTTATTCTTTTCTGCTTTCCATTTTACAGATTCATTGTGCAGCTCTCCATTCTGCAACCCCCATCCCTGAATCTTGTTTCCCTATTTTTTCCTCACATGAAATGTCACTGACCAAAAACATTTATCCTCTCTACATGGTCTAATTATTTCTAGTACTTTGTGTTTATATTTTACTATTAAGGGAACTGAATTGAAGAAGGTAGTGTCCTCTGACTCAAAAGTGCAGAATAAAGAACACAAAATGTTTGATAGCTTTGTTAACCAAATGTAACAGTTAAAGTCAAGGAAAAACAATGTCTTTCAATCCTAAGGCACTACTATCTAGTTCCTAATTTGACTGTGTTGATGAACATATAGTCTAAGGAAGCCACCTAGTGGATGCTTCCCTTTGCAAGAAACAAAAACAGGTGTACTCTTATTCAGCTGTAATGACAGGTGATTAATGCAAAGTGAATTGAACAAATTTAATTTCACAAAAGTTCCTGTACTTTTCATTATGAATTTACATCCATTGTTGATGCACTATCAAAAACAAAATGATCTGCTTTCCTACAGGACAGTGGCTTAGATTAATAAAAATGTATGAAGTTCTGATTTTATTACTTACTTGACTAAATATTTTTTTATTCAGCTACTTGTGGAGTTCAGATCATTTAAGACATTGTTGATGCTGATCTATTTATTTGCTCCATTTAAACATTATCCGACTTTTAATAAATTAAAAAACAATAAGTAAATAGGAACATTAAAAGGCCAACAGGCTCTTTCCTGTTTAGTCACTCAGTATGATCACACCTCTCCTCTCAGCCTCAGGTCACAGACTCATTAGACAAGTACATCCCTTTGGAAAAGAGCTGAAAAATTTCCTCAGCCAGAGGGTGGTGAATCTGTGTAATTCATTGCTGCAGACAGCCATGGTGGCCAAGTCATTGGGTATATTTAAAGCAGAAGTTGATAGGTTCTTATAAGGGCATCAAAGTTTATGGGGAGAAGACAGGGGAAACAAGATTGAGAGAGATATTAAATCAGCCATAATGGAATGACGGAGCAGACTGGACAGGCCGAATGGCCTAATTTTACTCTCATGTCTTGTGGTCTCGCCTGCACTAATTTCATGGCACTCAATTCTCCAATACACAAATGTTCTCTCTTTAAATATCTCTAATGATCAAGCCTCTATGAACCTTTGTGGCAGACATTTCCAGTTCCATAATTTTGTGAAGAAATTCCTGAACACTTCTTATATATGTAATTCTAAAGAATTAGCTACTCCTGACAGACAACCCTCTCAAACTAGCAGTTAGCCAGGGCCTGCTCCAAATACGAGCAGATGCTTTCTTAAGGAAGACAGAATTCTGCACAGTATTCCCAATGTGGCTTTGCTAACATCATAAACAATTGAAACAATATTTCCCTACTTCTCAACTCCAATCCCTCTGTAAAAGAGGATAATTTGCCATTTGCCTTCATTATCACTTGAAGTACCTATCACTTTATGATAAGGTATGCACAAGGACATTTAGATGTCTCTGAACCTTAATCGTAAACACAAAGTATACTACAAATGCTGGGGTCAAAGCAACACATACAAGCTGGAGGAACTCAGCAGGTCGGGCAGCATCTGTGGAAACAAGCAGTCAACGTTTCGGGCTGAGACCCTTTATCAGGACTAGTCGTTTCCATGGATGCTGCCCGACCTGCTGAGTTCCTTCAGCTTGTTGTACGTGCTACTCTGAACCTCAGTCGTTTGGTGTTTTCTTTCTTGTGGCCGATTGGCAGGTGGGTGAACTGCGAAGGGGTGTGTGTTTTTGAGTGTGAGGGGGCAAGGGGCCGAGAATATATGTCATTTGCAAATTGTGTTTCTTTTTGTCTTTCTTGCTGGGGCGTGGGAAGTTGATGTATTTTCTTTCAACAACTCCTATGGTCTGACTGTATTTCGTGGCTATCTGGAGAAGACAAACATCAGAGTAGTATTGTACACGCATACTTTGACAATAAAATGAGCCTTTGAACCTTTGTTCACTAGTATCGTTTCCATGAATACAATGTATGGTTGAATTTACCAAACACTGCCACACCTAAGTTATAACAGATGGCTTCATGGTCATTTGGGTTCTTTCCACCATTCTGCAACTCTATGGCTGATCTTCCACCTCAGCATAATTTCCAACACAATCTCATCTCCCTCCATAGCCTTAAACTATCAACTGTTCATTTTCCTCCATAAATGCTGCCTGACCCACTGAGTTTCTTCAACAATTTGTGCATTGATTCAGAATACTAGCGTCTGCCATCTCTCCTGTGCTTTTTTTATTTCCACTGTATCCCGAGTAGAGAATACTTAAGGTTCACTAATCTCAAAGGAACTTCTTTCTCAGCTGGATTCTGAATAACGTTTCTAATCTAGGTTGCTGGTCCAAGACCCAGTCATTTCAGTAAGCGAAAATGTCCTCCATGAAGACTGGCACAAAATCATTAATTCCTTTGCCATTTACTTATCCCCTCTTATAAATTTGCCAGTCTGCTATAAAAGAGCCCACATTTCTACTCACTGCTACTTTATTTTTATAAAAGGTGTTAATGTTTGTCTTTATGTATCTCACCAATCTAAATTTATATTGTACATTGCCGTATCAAATCCTTGACCCTCTACAGAACTCTTAAGTTTTCTCGATCCTTAGGTCTACGATTTTTTGACAACTTTAAATGTTTCTTTTGATTTAACACCACCATTAGTTTATCAGGTCACCCACAGATAAACTACTTTCCAACTTCTGTGTCCTAAAAATTGCTTTGCAGCATGTGCATTTTTCTTTAATTGCCTGTCCTGTCATGTTTTAACATCACCTCCCAATCTACCGCAACCTTGTTTCTCAGATTCGAGTTGTGCATCGACTTGTATCTCTTTCAACCACAGTTACAAAACAAAAATTAAAAAATATCTTTTCCTAGATAATTCCTTCACATATTGATCTGTAAAAGCTTAAAGTCTCCTGTCAATACTATAGTACCTGTTACATATACTGGATTGGTGAATATCATAATTTGGTGACTTTTCTGCAAACATTTTAAGCTCTTTGCTATTTCTAGCTCATCCTTAATCAATCTATTTCAGTATCAATCTATCATGCCAAGGTTACTAACCTCTTCCCTTGCTATTAGCGTACCACTACCAGCTTTTCCTTTTTGCCAGTCTTTCCTTGATGTCAAATATGCTAGAATATTTAGTTTTGATCACCTTGCAGACACATTTCCATAATAGCAAAGAGATTACACTCACTCACTGATATTTGTGTCATTTACTCTGCTGCAAATGCTAAAAGCATTCACACACAAGTGCTTTTAATTCTGACCCTTTAACTGTTTTTTCTTCACCATTCATTACACTTATACTTTCTGAAGATCCCCACCTGAAATTCCCTTTGAAGTTCACATTCCCCTGCTAACCCAGTTTAAATCCTCTCCAATATCACAAACAAAGCAAGTGGAATCCCCTTTTCCTCCTCACTCCATAGTCTAAATATTATCGCTTCCTTTGTTTAATATGCACATCTAATCTGGCTGAACAAAACTCAGAATAGATTAAGGGCCTTAACCTGTCCATTTCACTCCAGTTCATTCCAGATGCTACCTGACACGAATCCCCTCAGTTTGTTTTCACAGACTAAAAAAATGCATGATTATTTTGATAAACTTTACAGATATATGTCATTTGTACTTACAGGGCAAGGGGAATGAAGAAACACGGTCACTTTTTCATCTTCCAACATCAGCTGCAAGAAAAGCCTCCTGATAAAACCAGAGATATTTCCCGATGTTGGGATATTTGGCCGCTGAGGTGTTGACTGGAATAGTTCACATAGAACCTGAAAATATTTGAATTTTAAATTAGCTTTTGTCTATTGATATTTGTTGTTAACTGCCATTTGACAAAGTCTGACACAACATTCCAGCCTTATTCGGCAAAATATATTGAATTGTGTTTAAGTAAACAAATTAAAAATGAGATTATACATTTATAAAGATTAAAACCTCAGTTTTCACTACTGAAATTTCACTGAGTCTCAAACATCTGTGTAAAAGTTGAATAAGAAAGCTCAAAAAAATTAAGTGACAGATGGTGTTGCATCTATTGCAATGCACTATCATCCAGCCGGAGGTTGCAGTCTTTTGATATCTGACAGAATGTAAAACTCGACTGCCAGTTTCCTTCTCTCAAAGTGCCAGGACATCAGAGAATAGACACTGTGCACTGTGCCACCCAAGTTCCAATGTGCTGATCAGGCTAGAGGCAGGCTCAGTCCAGTTATGACCATTTCCATAGCAGCTTTCAGGGCAGAGTACAACAATTCAGAAAAAAAATGATCAACATCCAAAAATCCTGCTTCATCTTCAAGAGCTTGGAGATGTATCAGAGTAACAAACCATTAGCACTCTCAAGTCTCCATTCAGAGTTGGCCTTAGTTGGGAAAGAAAAATGAGATGAGGTGGGGGTGGGGGAATTAATCCAAAACTATAGAGGAATGAAACAATAACTTCTACTTGCTTTTCTACACTATTTGCCAGTGGTACATGGCCCTAGATGTCATCTGATGACATTCAAATTTGTTTTATCACTCATTCCAGAATGGAAAATTAACAGCAAAGATGAGGTATTGAAGAATACTAGCACGTGGAATCAACAAGAAAGAATTAACTGTACAATTTTAGCTCTGAAAAATGTCTGAGTAATTTAATTAGTTACGGTGTGCAGAACTATGGTGGTTAAGTTGCTGTACCACTATCCAAATGCTTGGAATAATGACTAGACAAACTTCAGTCCCTCTGTAGAAGTTGGAGATTGTAAATTCAGAAAAATCAAATCAATCTGATACAAAACACTAATCATTCATTGTGACCAGAAAATTCATCTGATCCTCCAGCGAACCTTCATCCTGAGCTGGTCTAGTCTATATACAATAAGGCCCACAGCCAAGTAACTGGTTCTTACTAGTTCTGAAAGTGACAACAAGATCACTCTGGCTGGGACATTTAGGGATCATGAAGAACTTACAATCAATCATAGAAATAAGTCACCAATACTTATTATCCTGGCTAAGGCATGGATAATTGACCGAAATAAGCTCTAACATGAATATCATTTGCACCAAAACATTTAGAACAAGATAGGGTGGGAAAGTATCTTCTTTTCATCCCTGGGGAAAATTTCACATTAAGCCAGGCATAAAAAGTTGCAAATACAATAAAAGGTTGCTCCATGACTCTAATTCAGTCATATGTTATTTATATGCTTCAGACAATGTTTCAACTATCAACTAAACGTAGCAAACAATATACTTTGTTGACATTACCTGAGCCATTAATTTTTGATTATATGGATGACAAGAAATGCACTGCAAGAAGAATGCCACTGTTGAGTTTTCAATTGCTGTTCTCTGCTGAGTGGTTAATCCCACACCTGCGGGTGAAGAGGCAGAAGGAAGATATCTGGAACCAATATGATGGGACCCATTCTGGTGGTGGTGCCCAGAATTACTGCTACTACTAGAATGGCACAACAAGAAGAGGAGAGCAGTCCATAAGGGGTTTACTTCAGGTCCTCCTAACCAGTCCTTCATGGTGTGGCTGTTGCCGACTTCAGTTAGAAAACGGAGAACAGGAGCCACCAGGTCAGCTGTGATGGGAACTTTGCTGATTGCACGTTGTTGTGAATGATGCCTTTTGTTTCTGTCCGTGGCAGCCTCCGCAGAAGGCATTGCACAATCCAAACTGGAAATATGATTGAAGCAGAAACCGATTAAGCTCTTTACAAGCATTGAAGGTAAACCAGATTCCAAGAGCTGTTTAATTGCTTCTGGAGACTGGGTTGCCGCTGCAAGTGTAACAAGATGGGATTCATTTAGTGCAATTGGTGCTTGTGCATTCTTAGAGTCATCTGTTAAACCAGAATCCAGATCCTCTTTCTTGCTGTCATCAGTCATTGAAAGTCTGTGTTGCATTTGTATAGGAGGCAGATTGATGCCCATCCAGCCCATGAGCAAAGAAAAGTAGCTTGGATGGATATGACACATGGAACACAGCAGACTGTCTACAGCTTTCTTCAGAACCATGTTGCAAGGAAGAGACATGGACCAGTTGTACAGCAATCTAAAGAGACGGAATTTGTAATTAGATCAGTAATAAAATTGCAGCGGTGAAAAAGTGTGACTACAGTACCAAAACATATTCAGACCTGCAAGTACAACCATAGAAACATCATAATAAGTACAAAAGAACATTTAACTGTGTTCCTAAAGATTGGAAATAAAATGAAACAGAAGTTGTAAATCTGAAATAAAGGCCAGACATTCTCAGCCTGTCAAGGAGCGTCTGAAGTAAGTGCAACAGTCATAATGGGAAAGGAAGGAAAACAAGTTAGCATCAAGATCTTCCCTACATACTACTTCCCAACTTGTGTAAACCTTCATCAGTTGATAATTTCCAATACTATTTTAAAACAAAACATCAACCATTACTTCACCAGATCACAGGTAGCAGAACTTTCAAAGTTTAAAAATTTTATTATTTTGTCACCATCAATATTAACATATCAACTTACAAACTACATGACTCCTTGAACTTGCACTGCGATTCCACAGGAGCGCAGCTGATCTAACTTACCACAGTTAGCTTTCATTCCTTGCTTATTCTAGAGCGAATCAACACAAAACAGGACCTTCAACCCAAGCCTCATTTGCCTGTATTTTGGCAAATATCCCTCGAAAACTTTCCTTTCCCTATAGCTATACAATTTTCTTTAGAACAAAGATGTTCTCCTCTTTCAAAAAGGGCTTCCCTTTCTCAACCATCAATGCTGCCCTCAACCGTTTCACACATATCTGCTCTAACCCCATCTTTCCACCAACCTACAAGGGACAGAGTTCCTCTTGTCCTCACCTACCACAGCACCAGCCTCCGTATCCAGAACTTCTGGCACTTCCAACAGGATCCCACCACCAAGCACATCTTTCCCTCCTCCTCGCTTTCTGCTCTCTGCAGAGATCACTCCCTACACGACTCCCTTGTCCATTCATTCCTCCCCATTGATTTCCCTCCTGGCATCCTTGCAAGCCAAGTGAGGCAAACTTCACTTGAGTGTCTGATGTGGTCCTCTACTGTGTCCAATGCTCCAGGTGTGGCCCCCTGTAATTAGTGACACCCGACATGGACTGGGTGGCTGCTTCGCTAAGCACCTACGCTCCGTCTACCAGAAGAAGCAGGATTTCCCAGTGGCCACCTATTTTAATCCCACTTCCCATTCCAATATGTCAATCCACGGCCTCCTCTACTGTGAAGATGAGGCTACACTCAAGTTGGAGTAACAACACCTTATATCCCGGCTGGGTAGCCTCCAACCTGATGGCATGAAGATCCTGTAATGTCCACACACCCCCCCCCCACTTCAGCATTTCCCATCCCCTTTTCCCTCTCTCACCTTGTCACCTCGCCTGCCCATCGTCTCCCTCTGATGCTCCTCCCCCCTTTTCTCTCTTCCATGGCCTTCTGTCTTCTCTTATTAGACTCCCCTTTCTCCAGGCCTGTCTGTCTCTTTCACCATTCAACTTCTCAGCTCATTCCTTCACCCCCCCCCCACCCCTTCCTGGTTTCACCTTGGTTTTCTCTCTTCCCCCCTCCCTACCCTTTAAATCTAACCATCGTTTTTCCCTCTAGTCTTGCCAACGGGTCTTGGCCAGAAATGTCAACTGTACTTCCCCACCCCCTCGAAGATGCTGCCTGGCCTGCTGAGTTCCTCCAGCATTTTGTGCGTGTTGCCTGGATTTCCAGCATCTGCAGATTTTCCCTTGTTTATGATTGTACCCTCCTCTACCACTTTCTACAGCAATTTGTTCCATATACACTATACCCTTTATGAAAATTTTGTCCCTCAAGACATTTTTAAATCTTTTCCCCATCACACTTTAAACATATTGCCTCCAGCTTTGGACTCTACTACCCCAGAGGAACGACCGTGGGTATTCAACTTACGCATGTCCTCATGATTTTATAAACCTAAATTATATCCTCCCACATTCCAGGGAAGATAGTCCAAGTTGATCCAGCCTCTTGTAACTCAAAACTGCCAGTCCTAGTAACATCATCGTGAAGCTTTTTTTTTTTTAATAAACACACCCTTTCCAGTTTAATGAAGACATTCCACTAGTTGGGCAACTAGAAATGTACACAGTACTCCAAATATGGCCTTACCAACATCTTGTACATTTGTAGCATGATATCCCAACTCCTAAATCATCAATATTCTGACTGAAGGCAAATATGCCTGAGGTCTTCTTCAGCACTATTATGTAGCTATCTGTCGCTCTTTAAATATTTAAAGATTCTGTTGCCATTGAGCTTTGAAGAGGTGCATTCCAAAGTCTCGAAAATCACAAAAAATTGTTTCCTTAAGTATTCACCCCCTTCAAGTCAGTCTTTAGTCGATGCACCACTGGCAGCAATTACAGCCTCAAGTCTGTGTGGATAGGTCTCTAACAGCTTTGCACATCTGGCCACTGCAGTTTTTCCCCATTCTTCTTTACAAAACTGCTCAAGCTTTGTCAGATTGCCTGGAGATTGTAAGGGAACAGCCCTTTTCAAGTCCACATATTCTCTCGTGGATTGCGGTCTGGACCCTGACTTGGCCACTCCAGGACATTAACTTAATTATTTTTAAGCCATTCCTGAGCAGTTTTAGCTTTATGCTCGGGGCCACTGTCTTGCTGGAAAATAATTCTCCCAAGTCACAGTTCACTTGCAGACTGCATCAGGATTTCTCCAGGATTTCCCCTGTATTTTGCTGTATTTGTAGGTCTACAAGATTACGAGAGGCATAGATAGGATGGATAGCCAGTACCTGTTTCCCAGGGCACCAATAGCAAACACCAGAGGGCATATGTACAAAATTAAAGGAGGGATGTTTAGGGGAGACATCAGGGGTAAGTTGTTTTTTTAAAAAATACACAGAGGGCTGTGGGTGCCTGGAACGACTTGCCAGGGATGGTGGTGGAGGCTAAAAGAGCCTCTTGGACAGGCACATGGATGAAAGAAAAATAGAGGGTTACGAGGTAGTGTGGGTTTAGTACTTTTTTAAAAAGGAATATATGGGTTGGTACAACATCGAGAGCTGAAGGGCCTGTACTGTGCTGTAGTATTCTAGTGTTCTAGTATTCATTTTACCCTCTACCTTCATGAGCCTTCCAGGGCCTGCTGCAGTGAAGCATCCCCACAGCACGATGCAGCCACCACAATGCCTCCTGGTAGCGATGCTGTGTTTTAAGTTTGGCTTATGTCAAACAAAGCACTGGCCAAAAGTTCAATTTGGATTTCATCAGACCACAGAACATTCTTACAGCTGACTTCAGAATCTCCAGCATGCCGTCCAGCAAACTCTAGCCGAGATTTCATGTTTTTTTTCCCCCCAACAGTGGCTTTCTCTTTGCCACTCTCCCATAATGCTGCGACTGGTGAAGCTCCTAGGTAACAGTTGTTGTATGTGCAGTCTCTCCAGTCTCAGCAACTGAAGCTTGCAACTCCTCCAGGATTGTCATAGGTCTCAGTGGCCTCCCTCACTAGTCCCTTCTTGCAGAGTCACTCAGTTTTTGAGGACGGCCTGCTCTAGGCAGATTTACAGCTGTGACATATTCTTTCCATTTTTTGATGACTGACTTAACTGTACTCCGAAGGATATTCAGTGAGTTGGAAATTTTCTTGTATCCATCTCTTGACTTGTGTTTTCAATAACCTTTTTGCGGAGTTGCTTGGAGTGTTCTTTTGTCTTTCTGGTGTAGTTTTTGCCAGGATACAGACTCACCAGCAATTGGACCTTCCAGATACAGGTTCAATTTTACTACAATTAATTGAAACACTTACACCCCACAGAGGTGATCTGCATTTAATTATGTGACTTCTAAAACCAATTGTCAACACCAGCAATAATTTGGTGTGTCATATTAAAGGGAGTGAGTATTTATGCAATCAAATATTTTGTTTTATATTTGTAATTAATTTAGATCACTTTGCAGACATCTGTTTTCACTTTGACATGAGTCTTTTCTGTTGATCACTACAACAGATTACATCCACTACAATTCAATGTTGTAAAACAGTAAAGCATGAAAACTCCAAGGGGAGTGAATACTTTTCATAGGCACTGTACCTTTGAAAGTTTCTTATGTCCTCTTCACAACTTGTATTGCTATCTTTTGTTGCTGACACATTTTAGCAGCTATACCTTTAGTCCCTAAATCCCAACCATCAATGTAAACTATAAAAAGTTAAGACCCATCTCAGTGCCACACTTCTGTTATATTTTGCCATTCAGAAAAAGATCCATTTACCCCCAGATTTTTAAATTCTTCAGAAAATATTCAGGCAAACAGAAATCTACAGAAAAGGACTAAAAGTAACTGTGATACAGTGTTCAAAATGTGTTTCCAAATTAAATCCATGAAATGTTAAGAGGATCTTACTTACTCAAACAGCTCTCTGTTTAGTAAACCTGGAAGATCATACTCTACAGGTAACTCGTAGCTATGCCACAGGACAGCAGCAACACAGTGCAAGTGAGACGGTGATGGCATAAGGAGCCCATATTCGCGAGTTATGTTCTCAGTATTCACAGCAGCAGCGTGGCCACTTCTCTTCAGTGCAGCTACTCCAGCAGAGTCATAAACCCATTTTAACAAAGCCTGAATCCTGAAATGGAAAAGTGCATGTCAGCTCAGTGAGCTTTAGCACACAGAACATAGAACAGTACAGGCCCTTCGACCCACAATGTTGTGCCGACCCTTAAACCCTGCCTCCCATATAACCTCCCCCACCTTAAATTCCTCCATATACCTGTCTAGTAGTCTCTTAAATTTCATTTCAAATTTATAATATATATTCAGTATACATTGCTTTCATAAAAATCAGGAAACACAAGGAATTCTGTCATTTAAAGATAACTATTAAGTCATTAACACTCCATGTATTGCTCAGTTGAAAGCAGTATTAACATATGAATTTGGGTCAAGTTCCAACCTGAAAATGGATGAGTCAAGTCAGATATGGCCACTGAGATTAAACACACCTGGGCAAGCAATTACAAGATAAAAATGGCTAAATAGCAAAATAATTAGGATTCTCCAGCTCTCGTGTATGGATGTTTGAAAAGATCATGATGACTACCTCAGATGATTTTATCTGAAGAATGCATGATTTCAAAGACTTAATTGGTAGAAGCATTTCATTGGTAGAAGCAGAAGCTCTTGCTCCTTTTAACTCCACATAAATAATTTAGAGCTACATTTTACAATGCCTTTTCTGTTTACTGCTGGTGAATTTGGGTATGGACCAGCAAGCTGAATATCAAAATCTTATCTGCTTCATAAAAACCCAACTTGCACCAAAAAAAAGTTCTGCAAAAGGCCAACATTGCACCACTCCCAACAAAAGACAGACAGACGTCAGTAAGGTGCTAACACTATTCAAACTATTGCTTTACTGCAAGTTTTAAAAAGACACCATTTTGTGCTTTATATTACTGAAATGCGTTTTTATAATATGCATATTCAGTCAATATTCACACAAGGAGCTTTAACCTTCCTGATGAGTTGCGAGTGCTCACTGAGCCCAGCAAGATGGCACAAAAGATGCTTCAGAATTAACTTAAGCTGTCCATACACAGGATTTGTCAATCAGGCACTAAAAAAAAATCTCACCTGGAAAAGCTGCTGTGGAGTGTTTACATAGCAGTAAAGTGGCAGTAAAAAGACACATCCACTGCATGGCCATTTTTGGCGAGATAAATTATCCTTAACACATTTTGCCTGTTGTAAAAAGGCATGGCTTAGACTATGACAAATTATAATTTCCCAAAAAATTACTTATAAAGTTACAGCAGAGCTCTACCCACAAGTGACATTACCTATCTTTAGTACCAGGATCCTGAGTTGTTCCAAGCTGATACAGGATGTCAATTGTTGAATCAGAGGAAAGCCCATTCAGTCGCCCAAAGAGCAAAGGACTGTTCAAATCTGGTGAGACAAAAAGTTTTACCATGAACAGTTACTTTGGGAAATTGAGTTAGCATATGGCAAAGAATGGAGAGGGGAGAAAAAGCATAACCATCTCTAACACAACTCCTGAGGCCAATATCCCGATTTGCCTTTCCTTTCTCAGTAAATGTCCACCTGCTATTTTAACAATGTAATTGTATCTGCCACGTACATTATCTCTGGCAGCGTGCTCCATATAATTACCATCCTTTGTTTGCAAACTTTACTTCTCAGATCAGATTTAAGTTTCCTCCTTCTAACCTTATTATCCTACACATTTAGACACCCGTACACACAGGGGAAAAATTCCTCTAATAATCCAATGAGAGCAAACCTCACCTATCCAGTCTTTTCTTACAAGTATGGCACTACACTCAAAGCAACATCCCTTGTGAACTGCTTCTGAGCTCACTCTATTGCTGACATGTCTTTTTTGCAATGTGGTGACCAGAACTATACACAATATTCTAAATGGGATCTAAGCAGTGTTTTAAACAGCTGCAATATTACATCCCAACACTTATATTACATTACTATAACACTTATGTTGTTGTTTTCTGTGACTTGTGGCGCATCAGCCAGCAACCTTGCCATTTCTTCAGCATTTGTCCGTCCTTTTACGAGGCCAAGTTGCTAGCTTGATTCTCAACCTAGCACGGATGGAAAGTACACAAGGGGCTGGCCGGATTTAAACCTGGGACCACTTGCTGCGAAGTCCGGCGCAGAAACCACTACACCACCAGCCAGCTAGAACAATTATATACCTTCTTTACGCAACCCAAACGGTCATTTTTAGCGTGTTATGGATTTGCACCTAAAAGTCCTTCTGTATATCACTCCTTGGGTCACTGCCATGTCTGACCAGAATTTGACTTCACCAAGTGCATTACCACACACTTGTCAGAATTACATTCCAACTCCCTCCATTTTGCCCAACTTTCCAGCTGATCCATGTCTTACCACGTGCTCAGACTCTTCACTACCTACAGCTCTCCCATTTTGCAAGGTGTCTACAAACATACTAATCAGACAGTCTATAATATAGATACATCACAAACAGCATAAATCCTAGTACTGACTCCTGTATTACACCACTTGTTACAAATTACAGGTTAGAAAAACACTCATCCACCATTACCTTCTGCTTCCTTTTATCATGCCAATATGCCTGAGATCCCTGTGCCTTAGCCTGCCACACAGAATCTTGTCAAAAGCACAATGTAAATGTCTGCCTTCAATTTTCTTACTTCCTTTCATAGTCACACTTAGTGAAATTTCTTACCTGTTGGATCAGTGCCTGAAGCAGCACAGTTCCTTAAAAGAATGTCAATCAGCTTTAGTCCAATCCTGGTCGACTGCAGCCCAATCTTTACCAAGACAGCTTCAATATTTGGTGAATGCATGCCGCAGTAAGGTGACATCAGGAGAGCTGCACAGGTCTGCAGTAAGTTGGCAGTAGGAGCTGCAGCACAGGCCATCATTGCCTCTAGTTCACTGATGTGGGTTAGGCAATGATGAAGGAGTCGCATCCAACCAATACTGAAAAAGAGAAGTGAATGCGTGTAACGTTTTCCAAGTAGCATCGAATTAAATTTTGTTCTCTTCCCCATTCTTATAAATTTTCCATGCCGTTCTCCAATGCTTATTTATTTCTGTATGGGTCGACAACTTATTGAACTGGCAGCAATTCTCAAGGGTAGATAGTGAACAAAAACCAGAGGCAGAGCTCATGGTTCAGGCAGAGTTTCTCCTCATTTGACAACCAATAAACCCCTAGAGGGGTTTATTAGCATCCCACAATAATTGGACAGAGACCAAATATTGAAAAAAACTAATTGCACAGAGTCCAGAAGAAACTCCACTTGATATTTCCACTTTGAAGCAAATGGTAGCCCAACACTGATAACTGAATGAGTTAGTTACCCAAAAATTATATCTGGAGCATTACTGGTTTATATATTCCAGTTATTGACTCATAAACTAGAGGTGGTTTCATGGGCTACAAAAACATAACTGAGAAAATCAAGCTTTTTGGCAAGAAATTAAACTTTGCAGTTGAAAGACAACTATACTGGAAGAGCACGTACTAAGTATAGAAATTTGTACCTATTACATCATATTTCTAGACAGCTTGGAAACACTTAGCAACACAGACAAAATGCGGGAGGAACTCAGCAGGTCTGTCAGCAATTATGGAATAGAGTACAGTCAACATTTCAGGCCAAGACCCTTCATCCGGACCGGAGGAAAAAAATGAAAAAGATGAGGAGTTAGAGTAAGAAGGGTGGGGGGAGGGGAGGAAGAAACACAAGGTGATAGGTGAAACCAGGCGGGCAGCAGCGTTGAAGTAAAGAGCTGAGGAAGCTGATTGGTGAAAGAGATACAGGGCTGGAGAAGGGTGAATCTGATAAGAGAGAACAGAAGGCCATGGAATAAAGAAAGAAAGAGGAGCACCAGAGGGAGGTGATGGGCAGGTAAGGAGAAAGAGTGAAATGGGAATGATGGGAATGGTGAAGTGGGGGCAGTACCAGAAGTTTGAGAAATTGATGTTCATGCCATCAGGTTGGAGGCTATCCAAACGGAATACAAGGTGTTGCTCCTCCAACCTGAGTGTAGCCTCATTGCGACAGTACAGGAAGCCATGGACTGATATGTTGGAATGGGAAGTGGAATTAAAATGAGTGGCCTCTGGGAGAAGCCACTTTTTCTGGCAGACATAGTGCCGCAAAGCAGTATCCCAATCTATGTCGAGTCTCACCGATATACAGGGGGTCACACCAGGAGCACTGGATACAGCAGATGACCTCCTGTGAGTAACAGACTCACAAGTGAAGTGTCGCCTCACCTAGGAGAACTGTTTGGGGCCCTGAATGGTAGTGAGGGAAGAGATGTAGGGGCAGGTGTAGCACTTGTTCTGCTTTCAAGGATAAGTGCCAGGAGGAAGATCAGTGGGAAACCTTAGCCATCCAAAGTAACAAACTTTACTTAAAACAATACATTGCTAAGTTCACTAACCATAAATTACTCATGTACAGTTTGAAAATACAAACAGTTATATGCAATATTTTTGTACATTGTTACATGAAAAATAAATATATTTTCTAACTTGCTTGTGCCATTATGTGCTTCACAACTCTAATAGACACAATACTTATGGCTGATAACGACTTGTCACATTCCGACATCCTTCCCTCCAATAACCCTGCCCAAATAGTGGTAGTCCTCCAAGAGGACTATGTTTCAATGCTTCAGTGACCTGGACAGCTATGCTGGCTGGAGTCAGGGCCTTGTGCTTTGGCTCTTGTTAGGATCACCCATGCCAAACAGGTCAAAGGGTCGAGGCCAGACCAAGAATGGTCCACCCATCCTCCAGGTTCAGGGGCTCAGCTCAGAGCCAACAACCCTGACTGGTAAAACAAACTTGCTACAGAAACAGCAATGAAGAATCCTTCTACATCTTTGTATGACAGTATAGATGGCCAATGATAGACAGAGAAAGAGAACCTTCATTGTTACCCAAACACCAGCAGCATAACAGGCAGTAACTAAATAGTCATAGTGGCAGTGTAGCCATCACCAAATTGCTGATTTGTTTCTCCCTCTCTAATCTTTTGTCCTAATCATACAATCCCTTTTTTCTACCAGTTCTCTTAACCACAATCTCTTCCCTGCCTACCTTGCCCGTCCAGCCAACACAGTATTTTTTTGACATCTTTCTCCCTTTCAACTGCTCAAATTGCTGATCTGAAAAAGTGATCTTCCTTGGCAAATTCAGCTGCAATATCAACTCTCCCTACTGTTACTTCAAATTTCTCCAAGCTCCTAAACCCATTCCTTCCACAAGAATATTCCTGCCCTCATTCGCTGCTTCTCAGCTCACTTCCCACCTCCTAATATCCCCGCATCCTTTTGGTCCCGGAGAATCCATTCCCTGAACACAAGCTAACCTCCTGAACTTTGACTCAGATATTGAAAATAAGTCTAGGACCAACAACCTTACCTGGTTTTAGAAACTTGATCCTCGGAAGGAAGGAATGGGTTATTCACAGTTGCTGATGAAGTGCTGCCAAAGGCTGTAAGACCCAACAGTTTGATCTGTGACAGGCCCAGTGTGCTGGCATCACGGGGGCGGTGCAGCCGAAGGCAGACAGCTGATGCGACCTCTGCTTTGACCAGCTGTATTTTAATGTAAGTTAGCCCACTGGTAATGACTGGGGTAGAAAGGGGCAACATGTTCACTCCATCTGCACTAATCTCAACTGATACTGAAGAAGGACATGCTGCAGAAGAGAAATAAGAATAAATATTACTCTTAAACAGCTGGCAAGCTGCATAATCCCCAAGGTATTAACCGATTTTAGTTATTGTAGATCAAACACATTTCCAGTTAGATTACAAGCTTGATAATGACTTAAATTGCTAAATATTTGGTCCAGAAAGTACATTAGTGGTTTTCCAAATAATGTTATTAGTTTGCAACAATCACCACTGCAAAGTAAATAAAAACTACATTTTGAGCTATTTCTATTGACAACTTGTTTTGAGCCATCTCTGTAGACAAATTTCTTCAGGACTGTTCGGGCAATAATTTTACAGTAACACTGACAACTTCTTAAAAATCATATGTTTTATGGTTTAGCATCACTACTTATTATTAAGAGGTCCCTGCTTTCTTCTGAACTCCATGTGCAGATATCCCATAGCACCTCAGATGGTAAGCGGTAAAATATTTATCTGAATTATCACAAGAACCCAACAATAAATATACGTACTAGCAAGAGATGCAAGGTGAGGCTGAATGTGTATCTCTTTGAGTAACACGGCAGCAGGCAGATGAATAGTGAGGTCACACCATGCTTCTTCTGGTAAGAAAATATATGACCATGCTGCAGATCTAGCTCTCCGATGGGGCGGCGTGGCCTGAAGCAGCACCTCAGCTGGCTGTGCTGTTGGGCTACTGGAAGTTATTGTACCTATATAAAAAAAGATGAAAGGATTTCACTAAATTGTTTTCACACATCACACCATACTCCACTTGAAATCTGTGGAAGCTGCAGCAAGACAACGGTTAACAATGCCCAGGCAAGAATAAATTGGAGATAGAGTGCAGACAGCCGAGGCAAGAAAGGTTTTTTTTGAAGGCCCTAGCTTCCCTTTGCACAACAGGAGCCATTTTAGCTGACAGAAACCAGACAAGAATGTAATGGAATTATACAAGGAACACAAACCAATTAAGCAAAAATTGCTTTATTAACTTCTAAGCATCGTCGGCTGTTAGCTTATAGTTTCCATTGACTTAATACCTGTATTGTGAATGGCAACTGATTTTGCAAATAAGGAATTTAAACATTTACAGTTTATCATATAACCATATAACAATTACAGCATGGAAACAGGCCATCTCGGCCCTTCTAGTCCGTGCCGAACGCTTACTTTCACCTAGTCCCACCGACCTGCACTCAGCCCATAACTCTCCTTTCCTTTCCTGTCCATATACCTATCCAATTTTTTTTTAAATGACAATATCAAACCTGCCTCTACCACTTCTACTGGAAGCTCGTTCCACACAGCTACCACTCTCTGAGTAAAAAAGTTCCTCCACATGTTACCCCTAAACTTTTGCCCCCTAACTCTCAACTCATGTCCTCTTGTTTGAATCTCCCCTACTCTCAATGGAAAAAGACTATCCACATCAACTCTATCTATCCCCCTCATAATTTTAAATACCTCTATCAAGTCCCCCCTCAACCTTCTACACTCCAAAGAATAAAGACCTAACTTGTTCAACCTTTCTCTGTAACTTAGGTGCTGAAACCCAGGTAACATTCTAGTAAATCTTTGCTGTACTCTCTTTATTTTGTTGACATCTTTCCTATAATTCGGTGACCAGAACTGTACACAATACTTCAAATTTGGCCTCACCAATGCCTTGTACAATTTTAACATTACATCCCAACTCCTATACTCAATGCTCTGATTTATAAAAGTCAGCATACCAAAAGCTTTCTTCGCCACCCTATCCACACGAGATTCCACCTTCAGGGAACTATGCACCATTATTCCTAGATCACTCTGTTCTACTGCATTCCTCCATGCCCTACCATTTACCATGTATGTCCTATTTGGATTATTCCTACCAAAATGTAGCACCTCACACTTATCAGCATTAAACTCCATCTGCCATCTTTCAGCCCACTCTTCTAAGTGGCCTAAATCTCTCTGCAAGCTTTGAAAACCTACTTCACTATCCACAACACACCACCCCATCATCCAAATCATTAATGTATATGACAAACAACATTGGACCTAGTACAGATCCGAGGCAGACAGTAGTCACCGGCCTCCAACCTGACGAACAGTTATCCACCACTACTCTGTAGCATCTCCCATCCAGCCACTGTTGAATCTATTTTACTACTTCAATATTAATACCCAACGATTGAACCTTCCTAACTAAACTTCCATGTGAAACCTTGTCAAAGGCCTTACTGAAGTCCATATAGACAATATTCACTGCTTTACCCTCGTCAACTTTCCTAGTAACCTCTTCAAAAAATTCAGTAAGATTATCAAATGATCAGTATCCATAACTGCTCGAAATGGCATTTCTCTGTTCAGAGGTCACGGGTGACATGGGGGACTTGTGCACAGGTAAATAAAGCATGATTGAGGAATGAGAGAGTTTTCAGAGTCCAGTTAATTGGCAACAACAACACTGCACGAAACACTAGCAACAATACTGGACACCTTTTTTTTTGGTACATAGCTTCTTTTAGTCCGAAGTTATACAAGAAACAAATTTTGCACAGTGAAATCCAAGTGAGTCATTACATACCCAATGGGGCAAAGTTATGAAGTCCCTCAGCATTATCAGGCTCTGAAGCCAACACTCTTGCCTTCATGTTTCCATCGACTGTTTTACCAGGGCCACAATCAAGAAACTTCATTATGGTGGATACCATGCTCCGTGCTGTATTTACAATTGCTCGTGTGCTTGTGACCATGTTATTACAGATAAGCTGGACTCCCCCTAAAGAATACACAAAATAGGTTTAAATATCTTAAAGACAGAATTGCATTCACCAAATTAATTTGAACTTCTTGGACCAAAAAGCCAAAACAGATCAAAGTGTATTTTTAGTCAGGCCTTAGGTCAAGGATCCTTCAACACCTCAACCTCCTCAGTATCAGCATGGCTGTTCCTACTCCTTGCAATAGTGCAAACTGACAAATATTTATTAAGTACAGGGAACCAAATAGGAATGAGCAAGAAACCTTGCATGTAACTACTGAAGTCTACTGGAGGCACAAGAGACTGCAGAAGCTAGAATCTGGAACAATGTGCTAGAGAAACTCAGCAAGTTATGTAGCATCTGTAGGAGGAAATAAATTGCCAGTGTTTCAACAATTTCTTTCAACCTCTAACATGGACAAATCCTTTCCTCCAGCAGATGCTGCATGACTCAGAGTTCCTCCAGCATATTGTTTGCAGTTACTGAAATCTATTGTTTTCCATTATCAAGATTATGCTGGCATAATTCACCTACCCATGTCATGGAAAGCTTTCAGTGCTTCAGTGGAGTCCAAAACTCTCAGAATAAACCATAGAAGTGGCTCAGACAATTGGCATGTTGAAAGTGAACCCTGAAAGAAATTACAGAAGTATTTACTAACATTAAAAAGAAAGCATTAATTCATCTTATTAGCCAGTTGCGTGGAATATCAGTATGCAGTATATTAAGTGTGTACTAACTGCTACTCTACCATGGTGCCCCAAGTGGGGGGAGGTGAGATTTGCTCACTTTCCAGCAACTACCATGAGAAAAATACTATTTAAAATTAAAATTTGCTTCTCAGCATTAAATAAGTCCCCTTCCTTAGGATTTAGTAAATACATGAACAAGTGAATTTAAATACAGGGCATGTAACAAATGCCACCCTCATGTCACGATTCCAAATATCAAAAAGAATTGGATGCAGTGCAGCACCACTGAACAACAGCATGAACCAGCATAACATTTGATAGACACAATAACAAGGCATCTCTCAACAACTTGAGATGTTTCAATTACCTGTCTTCCCATGTACCCACAGGCCATGTACGTGAGAATGGGCTGCAACATAACCTGTACCGAGGTGGATTTTTTGCTGAGTGTAGTCAGAATGCTGAAGAGACCATCACCAACTGAAATTGCATCCAATCCACTGTGGAAATTCTCATGCTTAGTAAGATGCAATCCACTTGCACCTGATTGGGAAATAAAAACCACAATGAACACATAGGCTTCGAAAAAAATGAATGTGCAGATAGGGTGCAAATATTAAAGCATTTTTAATATTTATTAAATTAACTTTGTGCAAACACACTATTAAGGTTTTAAGATAGATTTTTAATTATGCAAGTCAACTGATATCTAAAATTTATAAGTGGAACAAAAGTAATAAAAGTTAGAAAAATAATCTCTAAAAATTGAAATCCTATTTTAATTTCCAGAGCTGTATATTTGGCTGAATTTAAGTTAAAAACCTCTGGGTTTCAGAAGGAATTACACAGCAACATATAACAGAAAGATATAACACTACAACAGGTGATTCAATGCCTATTATCTTCTTTAGCCTTAATTCCATGCACATTCCCCATCTCTATGTTCCTTCATCCCATTTAATTTACCTTTTCTTAAATATTGGTATACTCCCTCCAACTGCTCAATTAGCAGACAAACATACCGGTGTAAAAATAAACATTTCCAGCTATCCTAACTTTCACAGATCTGACCTTATAGCTTTCTTCCCTTATTCTAGATGAATTAACTACTGAGGATTTTCATCTCCTGTGGAACATATATCCATATTATGTTTCAACTGCATTCTAAACACTCCACAATATTTGTTCTCATCAATTTGTTTTGGTTACCCAATATCAAAATTTCCGCTGTTTAGAATAGATAACATCTTCATACTTGTGTACCCTTTAAGTGTTATCCTGGAAACATTGTGCTACAAAGTCTTCCCTGTTGTTGAGGCCAAAACTGCTATACAGTATGACAATAAGAGGAGAAATGCTCTGTTCTGATTTACTACATTCTACTTTCACGTTCCACAGAAAGATAACGCTAAAATTTACCACACCCATCTGAGAAGCCTTCAGTTTACATTTCCAATTTTAAACTGCATTACCAATAAGCAAAACATTTTTTAAAAAAAATACACCACACAAATGTAGACTACAAATACCACTATTTTACTTTCCTTTTTACTTCATTCATTTCAAACTGCAGTTTTGAGCACTTCTGCACTCAAAGCACTATTTTCATTAAGTTAGACTAATTTAAGAAATTTCACATACATAACGTGCAAAACATGCAAGTACCTACCTATTATCATCGCCATAGCATTGCTATTGCACTGACCCAAAGCCGACAGAATCTGACTCATGATTTGTTGATTTCCCAGAACTAAATCAGCAATGCAGGTTGTAGTAGATTGTGTGAAAGTGCTTGCACTCCCATCTTTATTGCTGGAGACCTTTTCTTCATCAGACACACTATCCGAGGCGCTGCTGCCAACGGGCATTCTGGCACTGTACTCTCGGTTGCTTGACAGCGGCAACTGAACCAAAATGTTAAGCAGCTTCAGTAGATCAAACATGAGTTGATCCCTTGTCGTCTCCCCACAAACTGCCTTTGCATCACCAGGACGGATGATATTTGCAAACAATCCACCAAAACAAGCACGAGCACCAACCGAACTGTCAGAGCCACTTCGGGATATAACTTTGTCCGAGCAGGTAATATAATGATGCACAAGGAACGTTACTGATTCAATAACAGCGGAGATTGCACTGACAGAAACTGACTCAAAGTTTTGTTCCAGAGTAAATTCCAGGAGTTTTACTTGCGCATCCAATGGGCCTTGCCCTGTTTGGAATGGGCCCCTGCAGAGTTTTTAAAAAATACATGCAATTTTAATTGTGTAAAATTGAGCCTCACGTTATTAACGAATGTTTTAAATAAGCAATTATATGTGATAGACATTCAACAATGCAACAACTCTAATTATTGAAACTGAGTCACGACTGTGTAATATGCTTCCTCATCAATTTGTTTTCCCAGCATGGCACCTGCAGCTTAAAATTTTGCTTCACTTTAGATAATAAATACTGAGCAGTCCTCAAGGGCACAACAGAGTAGTGACATAAAAGATATAACAGACATATTGTACTTTGGAATGTACTTTATCATAAAGATGCAAGTTAGCTCTTTCATACCTTCACAGATGAGACAGTAGACAGAAAGATTCAAATTATTAAATATGTATCATTCAGCTTCCTCCTTCAAACTGTCTTCAATATTCCAATCTACAGTTTGTATGATCAACACCCAGTCTAGCTGCTGAGTTTCACCACGTAATGAAATTTACAACAGGTCCCTCTTGAACAAGGAAAGTGAGGTTACACTTAATACAGGGCAAATGCTAACCCATGTTAAACAATACATTCAGAGTTAAACCGTAATTAGACCCTTTTCATTCTCATCTCAGGATGACTGTCTCATTGTAGCATGCGGTTGCTTCAACACCCCACTACCATCAAAATCGCAAAAGGGGGAAAAATGCTTAACAGCCAGGAATGAAACTCTATATCTATACAATATATGGTATCAATAGTGATCAAGGAAGCTGAATGATAATTATATTTAGTAATATGAATCTTCTAGATTACATTACTCAAAACTAATCCACCACATTCAGTAGGAATTATTTTAAGTCAATTGGTAAATGCAAATCTGCTGCTTTTATTATAAACATGAATTTATTACATTCAAACCTCAACTTGGTTGTAATACAAACTGGACTAATACGTAGTGTAGTATCACAGGAGTACTGCATTGTCGAAAGTGCTATATTTCAATTGGAACAAGTCCCGATCCTGGCAGGCCATTCAGGGAGTATTCCTAGGCCATTATTTGAAGGGTTCCTGAAATTTCTAAAATTCATGGCAGATTTATCCCAGATGGTGTTTAAAACTATTACAGCAATATCCATGATAGATTTATTTTGCTTTTTTCTATATCATAACAGAGGTCAACATTTCAGAAGAAGCATTAGTAGTAGTAACACTTAATGTCTTGTACTGCGTTTTAGTTTGTTCTCAAGTTGTGAAGAAGTTACAATTGCATTCTTTTGATTCAACTACAATGGGAAAATATAAATTACTTTTAACAAAAAAAATGGGCCCTTGCATCATATTGAATTAATTTCATTACAACTCTTTGAAACTCTGACTTACCTTTCAGTTGAAAGTATATGTATAAGCTTTAACAGGAATTCACTGAAAACCTGAGGGTTTGTTGAGGAGAGGTGCACTTGGAGTCGAGTGAGAAACTCTTGCATGGCTTGAGTAGCTGTTGGTCCAACCTGAAATATAAAACAAATTTCTCTCCTCTGTTATCAGAATTTGAGATTTAAAATGAGTCTCGTGTCTTTTTTGGAACACACATCTGCAAGAACACCAAAAATACTTCTATGCTCTGCAACTGTGACAACTACAGACCGCCGGATATTTCCTGCACCCTCAAGGAATGAACACAGGGACCTTTAACACACGAAGAAAATACCAAATATCACAGTGAGCTAGAGTGCATACATGGGGACTTAAATAAAAGCCATAGTGGGTAAATAATCTACAGTAGGCTATCCAAAGTTTCTAAACCTCCCCAACAAAATCAAGCAGACTCATACCCATGAATAATTTGCTTAAGACAAAATCAATCATTTTTATTACTGAAAGCTACAGCAGTACCATTTTTGTGATACCACTAATTCCCAATGCTCAATTCTAAGCCAACAATTTACATATGCTTATTACCAAAAGTAGAATTCACAAAGGATTAAGGGTCTTGCTCAGATTCTGAAATGATTCCAGAGGACTGGAAAACTGCAAATGTCACTCCACTCTTCAAGAAGGGAGTGAGTCAGAAGATATTTTAGTCCAGTTAGCCTGACTTTGGTGATTGGAAAGATGCTGGAGTCCATTATTAAGGATAAGGCTTTGGGATATTTGGAGACACAATAAAATAAGCCACAGTCAGGATTGTTTCCTTAAGGGTAAATTGTGCCTGGCCTGACAAATCTGTTTGAATTCTTTGAGGAAATAACAGACAAGATAGATAAAAGAGAGTCAATGGAAGTAGTTTACTGGATTTTCAGAATGACTTTGACACTTGAGAATATACTTGAGGCTGCTGAACAAGCTAAGAACCCATGGTATTACAGGAAAGATACTAGCATGGATAGAAGACTGGCTGACTGGCAAGAGTGTGAATAAGGGCCTTTACTGATTGGCTACTGGTGACTAGAGGTGCTCCACAGGTATTGATGTTTGGAGCAGCTTATTTTCACATGTTATCAATAATTTGGATGGTGGAATTGAATGCTTTGAAGCCAAATTTGCAAATGACACAAAGTTAAGTGGAGGGGAAGGTAGAGTTGAGGAATTAGGAAGGCTGCAAAAGGACTTGAGGCATTCGAAGAATGGGCAGTGGCAGATGGAATATAATGTAGAGAAGTGAATTGTCAAAGGAATAAAGGCATAGACTATTTTCTAAATGGGGAGAAATTCAGAAATCAGGAGGTACAAAGGTTATCTTGCAGGTTGAGTCAGTGGCAAGGATGGCAAATGCAATGTTAGTATTCAATTGAAAAGACTGGTATATAAAAATGAAGGGCGTAATGCTGAGGCTTTATAAGGCTTTGGTCAAACCACAATTGGGGTATCGTGATCAATTCTGAGCCCCTTATCTAAAAGATGCGCTTGCATTTGGAGAAGATCCAAAGAAGGTTCACGAGAGTAATTACGGGAATGAAAAGGCTAATGTTTGAGGAACATTTGATAGCTCTGGGCCTGTACTCAAAGTTTAGTAAGAATGGGGGGGGGGGGGGGGGGGGGGCGGGGAGGAGAGGAAATCTCATTGAAACCTATTGAATATGAAAGCCCTAGATAGGGTAGATATGGAGAGGATGTTTTCTATAGTGGGGGTGTCTAGAACAACAGGGCATGGCCTCAGAACAGAGGGACGTCCATTTAGAAGAGACGAGAAGGAATTCTTTTAGCCACAGGGTAGCGAATCTGTAGAATTTGTTGCCACAGACAGCTGTGGAGGCCAAGTCTTTGAGTATATTTAAGAGGTTGATAGCTTTTTGATTAGTCAGGGCATCAAAGGTTGCAGGGAGAAGACAACAGAACTTCTAAGAAAATAGAGGTGTCGCCATGCCTTCTTTGTAATAGCACTTGCATGCTGAACCCAAGATAGATCCTCTGAAATGATACTGCCAAGGAAATTCAAAGTGCTAACTCTTTCCACTGCTAAGCCCCTAAATAGGACCTCCAGTTGCCTCCTCCTGTAGTTAATTATCAGCTCTTTGGTTTTGCTGACATTGAGTGACAGGTTATTGTTGTGGCACCATTCTGCCTGATTTTCAATGTCCTTCCTATAATGCTACTTCATCACCATCTTTGATTTTGATTCAGCAAACTTAAATATGGCATTGGAGCTGTACTATTGTCACATTTTCTTTTTAAATACAACAGAAACTTACAAAAAAAGTGAAAACAATGCATGAAATTCACACATTACTAAGTCACCATGCTTTACCTGTGGACTATGCTGACAAGTGCCATGAGGACTGGTTCCCGAGAAGAATCTCACTAATACGTGAATCATGTTTGGATCTGACACCATCACATGCGCTGTATTTTCTTGCAAAACAATACTGTTACTTGGAGCAACTGAAATAGAAATTCAGTCAATCAAACTGCTGATGTCTTTAACAAATAGTAAGCATATTAATCTAATACAACAAATGCAACACTTAAAATTACATTTCATTAAACTATATAAAATTACATTGCCACTCTAGCAAGAAAGTAGGCAAAAACACAAATTTAAATTTAATGTTTATAAATTCAAATATATTAAGTTCATCTTCTTAAGCCTAAAGTTAACAAGCTATTTTATATATGAATGGAGTAGTAAGATATCACCAAGTAAAACCCTTATTCAAATTCATGTTCCCACTGTAAAAGTTTAAAAAATTCCATCACAACTCGGAAAACATTAAATTTCAGTCAGTAAACTGCATCTTACAAATACAATTATTTTCCAGGTGGATAATTTCCACATCCCACCCCGCCACATTTCTAACATGCTCTTAGTTTCTGCATATTGCATCTACAGCCAACATTAAACTTGCATGCATTCTTTAATACCACCTCACACACAGAATCAAAAATAAAATGAAACTCCCAAACAGAAGACTGGAAAACCATCTTTTAAGTTGATATATTCATCAGAAACCGTCCATTCTTTGCCTTAACCTCTTGCAATTTACTCAGTTTTTACCAGTTAGTTCTATATCTATATTTTGTTGATAATCATAAGCAGAGGTCACAATTCTAACATTTTAAACCTACCTGACACTAACCAATTTAAAAATTAAAATTTGATTTAGGCTTAAAATTTGATGATTCATTTAATCACTGAAAAAATTATTTAGGACAGTACATCAACAGGCCCTTCGGCCCACAATGTTGTGGCAAATTAAATTAGTAATCAAATCCCCACTGAACTAATCCCTTCTGATCCACAACGACAATACCCTTCTATTTTATGCACATTAATGTAACTAAACAAGAACCTCTTCAACATCTCTGTCATGCTTGCATCCACCTCCACTTCAGACAGTACATTCCAGGCACCCACTACTCTAAAAAAAAAAGTACATCTACTTTGAACTTACCTCTTCTCACCTCAAATGCCTGCCCTTTGGGATTCAGACATAATATCTAAGGGTGTCTAGACTGTTGAGAATATAGTCACTTCTTACCAATTTTATTTTCCAGTTGGGGCAAAAGAAATTAAAACAATTGAATCATACCAAAATTATTTATTAAATATGGAACTAAATTAACAAACTTATTTTGGAGAGCAGCTACTAAATCTTTTGTTACAACAGAATATTATGGATTGAACAGGTCTTTTAGTCAAGCGAGTTATCTGTAGCAATTTGCTCCAACTACTCATATAACATTCCTCTTTCTCACTGTGATTCTAAAACATTATTTGTCGTCGTTGAAAATCTGCCTTACCATTCTGCTCAAAGTGGAGCTAATCTTTATCAAAACGATTAGTAAAATTTTAAATTATCTCTATCTTTAGTACTCTTGATGTGTCTTAGTACTTTAAAGACAGAAATGTGTCAGAGGTCTATAAGAAGTCCATGACTCTATGAAGCAAAACCCAGAGTACTAACTTAGACTATGAGATACTGATACTTTGTTTTAAATGTACATTATTCACCTGGATTAAAAAAAAAAACAATTCACCAATAATCTACCAGGAACATAGTAATAAAGTATGGTATCTCAATCCAGAAAGGCCAGACCATAGATAAACAACTGGGACAAGAGGCACTGAACCATCCAAAGGGCCATGTCAATGAAACAAGCGGATATTTATCACAGAATTTTAAACCAATAATGCAAGAGTATCATTCAAGGTGTAGCTCAGTAAACCAGACTGATTCAGACTTCCATTAGGTCATCATGAAACCTCTCAATACTACTTTTTAAAATAGTAACTAACTTTTCCATTGTTTTCATTAATCCTTTTTCTAAAAGCAACTCAAACAATTTTTAAAAAATGCAATTACAACAGGCACTCCAGAAAAGAGGTCAAATTGTAACTTGGCAAAGACAAAGCAAAGCTGGAGACTCCTTTCATTCAGGAGAGTTCCAAAGAAATGGTAAACCAAACTATCCTTCATGATCTATGGAAATTAAATTGAGTGATTAATTCTACAGAATATGAAAGAGAAATGCCAACAAAGTGCACTTACCATTCAATTGCATGTTCGTCATAAGTGTAAGACTATGCAACACAAGGCACCAAGTCCGCAGGGAAGTGTTTGGGTACCATGCCAATACAGTTAAGAGGCTGGATATTGAAGCTGCCATTTAAATGATAAGAGGTAATTTCAGAAACATTCAAAACTTGCATTACACCGAGATATAAGATTCCAGCAGCAAATTAATGCAATTTTAAACTCAGTTATTCAAACAGAATCTATAAATCCTTCAATACATTATTGAAAAAAATAAAGGGAACAGCCTGATTTTGTAAGAAGCCACTCACCTTGATTTAAAGGGATTATTGGCACTCTGCTTGCATTAAATAAAAAAGCATCTGCTCCGGTATCTTCATTCCCAACAGAACAAGCATTCATGCTCAATGTAAGCCATAACTGCAGCAATGACTCCAACTGAAACAAAATTAAAAACTGCATTAAGAGTGGGAAAAGAGAAACTGCAAACTAAAACTAGTGATACGATTTGTTTTTCATACCTGAACATGGTGAACTTGCAGCATAGAGAAGAGTTTGTTGAAGCATGCACTTAGCATTGGAATCGATGGTGGTGGCATAATCAGCTGACCAGATGAATGCAATCCTCTCAGCAAGGAGTCATCAGTTCCAGGAGGAGGCTGAGATACTGAAGTAATTAAAATTAAGTAAAAAGGAGATTTTCATTTTTGTTACTATTGGCATGTTTTCTAAAACTTAATGCAGTCCTCAGTTCTCTGCAGCTGGTGAAATACAATAGAAAACCTACTTTCACTCTTCCATACATATTAGTGGGCAGAGTCACAATGCAGATTGGCAATTTTGCCTCTAATAACTTACTACTCAACATCTATTTATCCCAGTATTTTGTATTCAGGAGAACTAAACAAGCTAGATATAACATTCCATGAGGAATTTTGCATTTGAGGGCTTAGCATGTCCAGTATTACATAATTACTTGTGTTGGTGCCCATCTCATATCCCTTTGCAGAAAAGTACTCCAAAATGGAATTGTTTGCAAAATACAGCAAACTACAAAATAATTTACCCCATTAACAATTTGGTGACACCCAGTGTATGCCTAATTGAATTAATTACCTTAAATGCTTTTGAAGCATTCTCCGTATGGAACGCCAAATATCACTTAAGTACTTTTCACCGAAGCAAAGAGCTTCCAATACAGAGCATCACAGAAGTATAATCATGATGCAAGTGTCCATTTCTGACTTGACACTGAGTGCATTGGAACCAAAGATATAGCATGAATCCAGATTCCCCAACACCATAATTAGAGTCAAACTAATAATGTCATCCCTGAAATGTGGCAATATTTAGAGCACACCACAAAGACAAGCTACCTTATGTATTAATCTGCCTTCCTGGTTAATTAGAGTGATTTTTAAATCTGCAGGAATCGAGATAACAAGAATGCAAGAGGCAAATTTAGGCAAGTTCATGTGCTTTCAGGAAAGCCTTCCTCACAAAAAGAGTAATGGAAGTCATAATTTCCTCCCATATCTAAGGTGAATTTAGAATTTCAAAGTATGGATTGCCTTAATCTTTATAAAGGAAAGCATATTACAGAATATGCAATAATGTGGGCAAATAAAACTTACAGAGCAGCAGCCAAATGATGGATTAGACTAACTTCTTTCCTTACATTCCTATTATTTAACATTTTGCTCCAGTGATATATTCTGTATTCAGGAGAACTAAGCAAGCCAGATGTCTAACCTGTGGGAGATGTATTAGTGAGAGCCTGAAGAATGGAATCTGCTTCCAGAGTGGCCATCATCTTCAACATCAGCTCAGCTTGCTGCTCCAGACCAACCTCCAGACGAGCATCCAGTGCTGTGTTGCAAACAAAAACAAACCTATTTTGTCTGTTTTTAGCTCTTAACTTGGTGTCAAAGCGCAAAACAAAATTTAAACATACAAACCTTGTGATACGGAAACGGATATACTTTGAGATCCATTCTTCTCACTGGTAGGCGGTGGTTTAGGCATCTGAATTCCAACGCCACCAATATAAGGATTGTAACTGTAAGTGCCATAGTCCGTACCCCAATAATCATACCAAGTACTGCTAATAGGCTTTTGTGAATAAAAAAATAAAATGTTGAATAATAACACTAATTTGTTTAATGACCATTCTCTACCACTAATATTTTACTCGTAGTGATAGCATTATACACAAAGGTTAAAGCATAACTTGCATTGTTACAAAACATCCATAGATGACAGCTAAAGTAAAAAGCAAACCCACTCACTGCCCTGAAATAGCCCAATGAAAATCACCCAAGTTGTGCTCAACCTGATCCTCAATTTACACACACAACCATTTAAATTATGTTGCCTCGGGCTCCCCAAACATAACTGAAGTATACATTTATCAAATCGAACAAATATATTGTCTAATCAGAAAAACACAGAAGGAATGCATAAGAATAGCCTGGAATGATAAAGCTGTGAATTGATCAATTTGAATTTAAATAAATGGCCAATTAACTTCTCTTTCCAGACTTATCATTAATTTCAACTTCTTAGTGTACAGTTAAGTTGCTGACACTCATTTAATATTTTTGAGATTTTGCAAGATAAAATGGACACGATAAAAGGGGAGAAAAGCCGAAGGACAAATTCTTCACTGCCCAAGGCAACACAATGAAACCCACTCCAGCAATAATAGCCAAATATTATGAATAAACTCTTCTCTGGCTTCCGGCCTGGTACAGAAATTGATTATAACTAACACTTCAAAGACAAACTCTGCCATCTTCCTCAGGGATGTTGCTTGGACATGTCTAGTCCAGTGGTATTTAGAAATGCCCAGACATCATCCCTGTCATCGAAACATTGGTTGTAATCAACTCCTGTATCTGGCTGGAAGCCTGAGAAGAATTTATTCGTCATATATGCCAGGAAAGCACTAGATCCTTTTTAATCAAATATTAGTTTTGCATGCAAAGATGAAATTTAAATGTGGGTACTATACCTTGAACACTTTGGCAGCAAGGGGATCTTCATCAAAGTCAACATCTAGGGGACCAATATCAACATCCATCAGGTCTTGTAGCATGTCAAAGTCTTTGTCTTTATCTTTTTCCAAAGATGATGCAGATGGAGCACCTTTGGATGATGAAAACAGCTTTAACATTGCCAAGTATGTTAACTAATGTATGGAAATGGACCACATACACTCACTAGGCAATTTTAAGGCTGTGCTTTTGTTTTTAATTTATAAAAACTGACAGTATAACTTGTTCTTTAAATTTATTTATTTATTTATTTATTTGTTTGTTTATTTTAAAAGGACAACCAATCCATTAAATCACTCACCTGTAATATCTGGGGTTAAAGGTTCATCTATAGATTCCACAAGTGGAATTACAGATGGTTGCGGGATGGAATCATCAGAGTCAGTAACCGATGCCCCTACATCTTCACCTGTGGCTCCTTCTTCCATTGTGTCCACAATTACTGGTGACAATAATTCACCTATTCCAAGTTTAAGTCAGTTGTAGAAGGTTACAACTTTTGAACAGAAATAAATACATACTACTTGCATGCAAAGCTACCCAAAATATCAACACAAAATGGATTGAATTTTGAGAAGCAAAATCAAATTGAATCAGAGAAAATTTGAACAAGTTCACAAAAGGTTGATCAATTTTAAGAACAGTTAATATTGACTGACCTGTTGCATACAGGTTGGTGCATGGAATGCACTGCCTAAGTCAGTAGTGGAGGTAGATACACTAGTGAAGTTTAAGAGACTACTAGACAGGTATATGCAGGAATTTAGGGTGGGGGGGTTATATGGGAGGCAGGGTTTGAGGGTCAGCACAACATTGTGGGCCGAAGGGCCTGTAATGTGCTGTATGATTCTATGTTCTATACTTCCAATAAAGCTAACTTAAAATATGTGAATGTAACAACTCAGTTTACTACGACACCTACTAGATTATAACCTTGAATCAGTAAAGTAATTCATTAACTTGAGCTTACAGAAAATGATGGCCATTTGAGTGGCTCAGCAGTACAGGAGCCTCACAGAGACAGGGACCCTGGTTTGATCCTGACCTCAGGTACTGGTTGTATGGAGTTTCTGATCATAATAGTTTCAACCAGATACTTGTTTTCTTCTACACTGCAGATATGATGGTAGATTTAATGGCTGCAGTAAATTATCCCTTGGTATATGGAAGTGGCAAAAGAATTAAAGGGGAGATAAAGGACATGCCAGAGAGAATAAGCTATCATGAAGGTAGGGCCAAGGAGCAGGAAGACAGGATATGAAGAGAGAAACAGTATTATGTGTGCTTTATCTTAGAAATGATTCTTGCCACACAAGCCAATAAACATGCCTTCAACTACATTTATACCTTAGTACAGTCTCTGAGGGACTTGAAGAAAGACACAGATGGAGGGTAAAGCAAGTCTGGAGAAAGCATAACTGGTGGGGAGTGGGGAAAGCAGTTTGTTTTGTTGCACGTTAGCTGTGCGTTGCTCTGCTGAATATTCTGGATGTGCCATGTTGGCACTGGAAGTGTGGTAATACTTGAGGGCTGTCCCCAGCATATCCCCAGACAGTTGATTGTTAACACAAATGATGCATTTTACCGCATGTTTCATTTATATATGTAATCTGCAATTTTAAAATTATGCTTTATGCAATACTTGAAAAATTATACAAAATAAATAATTTTTGAGGAAGAAACAAATAGATGTAATTTTTCTTGTTTCCTACCTGCCAAGATATCTTGAATCATACAGGTCAAAGAATACTGTGCCCATGCTCCACCCCAGGAGATATCTCCCCTGTTGAAGTCTGTTCCTACCAGCAGAAGCAGAAGTCTTTCGAGTTGCTGTTCATTAACTATTTCACAAAGATGAATTGTTGGCCTTGTAGCATTTGCAATCCTTGCCAAAACCTGCCAAGAAAATCCAGAGGTCCATTTACTTCCAGTTATAAGGACCACTGCAAAGACTCCACCATGTTCGTCAGTCAGAATAGACTACAAATTACATTTTCCATGTCTGACATTGAATCATGAAATAAAATTTTAAATTGTAATTGTTTTAGAAAGACAATTGCAACTAGAAACAGGAAGCCATCAGATGCTGGAGATCGGAGCAGCACACACAAAATGCTGGAGGAACTCAGCAGGCCAGGCAGCATCCATGGAAAAGAGTAGTCGACACTCCGAACTGCCTGGCCTGCTGAGTTCCTCCAGCATTTTGTGACAATGGCAAGCAGTTTCATTTTCTCTATTTTCACATGTTGGGGAGTTGAAATATCAGCTCAAAATTAGAGAAGGATCTTTCAATTATAACAAGAAAATACTACTCAACAGACATTTGGTACTATTTTCAGACTGCTGTAGATACCAATTTAATTGCTATTGTTAATAAAAAGTTATCAAAGAACAAGGAATAAAAGATAATGCAAGGAATTAGGCCATAGACTGGTCATCTTACAGAATAACAATAGGCGTGATGAGCTACATTACTTTTAGGCAATGCTTAGACCCTTTAAATATCACACCATTTTATTTGGAAATCCCTCAGACCATAAAGGAAATACCAATTATAACTGCAGCCATTTGGCTGGACTATCTAACAGGATAGTTCAATCATTAACCATAGCCAAGCCATAACAAAACAAAAAAATTACTTAAATTTGAATAAAACTGAATATTTGGGTGTAAGATTTGGGATGTCACACTGCACTTTGCAAGGCCAGACTTGTGCAGTTGATATAGGAAGAATGAGATCAAGAAAGGGTACAGAGAAGGTTCAAATTGGCTTGAGTTATCAAGAGAGAATGAATAAACGAGATCTGATTTCCCTGGAGGGAAGAAAGTTGAAAGTTATGAGAGGCATAGATAAAGTAGATCGTCAACGTCAGTCTCCCATGCTGGGGGCATCTAAAACTTAAGATTAAAAATAAAAGCGAGGAGACCAGAAGAAAATATGAGAGAGAATATTTTCCATACTAATATTTAGTAGTTGGATCAAGCTGCCAAAAGTGGTGGCAAAGTCAGAAAAAGTAATAATTCAGAGGCATCTGGATAGATACTTGAACTTGCAGGGCATTGAGAGATATGTAACACAAATAAGTGGAATTAATGCTCTGAGTAGCTTTCTATGCTCTACAACCCTGATTCAATTATAAATACATAGACACAGGTCTGTAAATAGCATTCAAATGGTAAATTAAGCCTTGAATTAACAAGTGGTTGCAAGCTTTGTGCAATTTTCTCCCATTTTTCTTGCAATTACATTTCTATAGAAACCTCACTTAGTTTTTCCACAAGTGCCTTTGCACACGTTTGCACTTGCACAAATTTAAAAGGACCAAAAGAAAAGCCTTACAAAAACTCCAGGTTATTTTTCTGTAGGACAGAAATTTTGATGCCCACAAATACCCGGCCAGGATCAGTAAACTTAAGAACCAATGTTATACAAAAGGTTTTCTTTTACAGTCACTCAGTTAAACAACATTTAAATAAGACTATAAGACCATAAGACACAGGAGCAGAAATAGGCTAACCAGCCCATCACGTCTGCTCCACCATTCACTCATAGGCTGATCCAATTCTTACAATCATCCCCACTCCCCTGCCTTCACCCCATACCCTTTGATGCCCTGGCTAATCAAGAACCTATCTATCTCTGCCTTAAATACACCCAATGACTTGGCCTCCACAGGCACTCGTGGCAACGAATTCCACAAATTTACCAGCCTCTGACAAGTAATTTCTCCATATCTCTGTTCTAAATGGACATCCTTCAATCCTGAAGTCATACCTTCTTGTCCTAGACTCCCCTACCATGGGAAATAACTTTGCATTTCAAATCTGTTCTGGCTTTTAACATTTGGAATGTTTCTATGAGATCCCCCCTCATTTTCCTGAACTCTAGGCAATACAGCCCGAGAGCTGCCAGATGTTCCTCATACGGTAACCCATTCATTCCCAGAATCATTCTCGTGAGTATTCTCTGAACCCTCTCCAATGTCAGTATATCCTTTCTAAAATAAGATCAAAACAGCACACAATACTCCAAGTGTGGTCTCACGAGTGCCTTACAGAACCTCAACAACACATCCCTGCTCTTATATTCTATACCTCTAGAAATTAATCCCAACATTGCATTCGTCTTCTTCACAACTGACTCAACCTCAAAGTTAACCTTTAGGGTATCCTGCACAAGGACTTCCAAGTTCCTTTGCATCTCTGCATTTTGAATTCTCTCCCCATCTCAATAATAGTATGCCCATTTATTTCTTCCAAAGTGCGTGACTGAACACTTTCCAACATTGAATTTCATTTGCCACTTCTTTGCCCATTCCTCTAAATTATCCAAGTTTCTCTGCAGATCTCTGCTTCCTCAACAGTACCCGCTGCTCCACCAAATTTAGCCACAAATCCATTAATCCCATAGTCCAAATCATTGACACGCATTGTAAAAATCAGCGGTCCCAACACCAACCCCTGAGGAACTCCACTGATAATTGGCAGACAGCTAGAAAAGGATCCCTTTATTCCCACTCTGTTTTCTGCCAATCAGCCAATGCTCCACCCATGCTAGTAACTTCCCTGTAATTCCATGGGCTCTTATCTTGCTAAACAGCCTCATGTGCGACACCTTATCAACTGCCTTCTTAAATAGCAGAGTAACATTTGCAATTTTCCAGTCTGAAATGTACATTTTCAGCACATCAAATGCTTAGACCACATACTTTTTACTTTATAATCTTTCAACTTTGTAACACTAATAAACTGATGGAATTTAAACACCTTCAGTTTCAAATCAGTTATGTTTTTAAAGATTGTTTTCAAGTATTTAAGATTGATTTCACCTTCACCTCAAAGTCACTATGAACGCAGGACAATACTTTTCAAAACTGCATCATTAATAACCATCACTCCACCGTACAATCAGAAATTTGATGATAGTTATAGAAAGCTCACTGTTCACTTCATTCCAAATAGATTTGGTGGAAATGAGAGGAAAATGTGAGCAACACAAACACTTACGTCAGGATGCTGTTCGTCGTCTATAGCTCAGCATTTAATACCATCATTCCCACAATCCTGATTGAGAAGTTGCAGAACCTGGGCCTCTGTTCCTCCCTCTGTAATTGGATCCCCAACTGCCTAACTGGAAGACCACAACCTGTGTGGATTGTTGATAACATATCCTCTTCACTGACAATCAACACTGGCGCACCTCAGGGGTGCGTGCATAGCCCAACCGCTCTACTCTCTATATACCCATGACTGTGTGGGTAGGCGTAGCTCAAAAGCCATCTTTCAATTTGCTAATGATACAACCATTGTTGGTAGAACCTCAGGTGGTGATGAGGGGGTGTACAGGAGTAAGATATGCCAACTAGTGGAATGGTGCTGCAGCAACAACTTGGCACTCAACGTCAGTAAGACGAAACAGCTGATTGGGGACTTCAGAAAGGAAAAGACAAAGGAACACATACCAATCCTCAGAGGGATCAGAAGTGGAGACAGTGAGCACCCAGTTTCAGTGCTGGGTGTCAAGATATCTGAGGATCTAACCTGGTCCCAACATATCAATGTAGTTATAAAAAAATGCAAAAGAACAGCTATACCTTATTAGGAGTTTGAAGAGATTTGGCATGTCAACAAATACACTCAGAACTTCTAGAGCATTCTGACAGGCTGCATCACTGTCTGGTATGGAGAGGCTAGTGCATAGGACTGAAGTTCCATCTTGGGTACTAGCCTACAAAGTAGCCAGGACATCTTTATGGAGCGGTGTCTCAGAAAGGCAGCGTCCATTATTAAGGACCTCCAGCACCCAGGGCATGCCCTTTTCTCACGGTTACCATCAGGTAGGAGGTACAGAAGCCTGAAGGCACACACTCAGCGATTCAGGAACAGCTTCTTCCTCTCTGCCATCCAATTCCTAAATGGACATTGAAGCTTTGGACACTACCTCACTTTTTAAAAAAAAAATTCTGTTTTTGCACTTTTAAAAAATCTATTCAATATACGTAATTGATTTACTTATTTATATTTTATTTTATTTATTATTTTTTTCTCTCTGTTAGATTATGTATTGCAAATTTTACGTCACATGCCGGTGATAATAAACCTGACTGATTAATGTAAAGTCATGTTTAATGGTTGATAGTGGACTCAGTCATGGAAAACTACAGCAAAGAAATGAGCTTTTAAACTGCCTAGTCCCATCAACCTGCACCAGGACCATAGCCCTCCATACCCCTGCCACACGTACCTATCCAAACTTCTCTTAAACACTGAAATCCAGCTCGCATGCACCACTTGCACTGGCAGCTCATTCCACACTCTCACAAACCTGAATGAAGTTTCCCCTCATGTTCCCCTTAAATTTTCACCTTTTACCCTTAACCCACGACCTCCAAATGTAGTCCCACCCAACATCAGTGGAAAAAGCCTGCTTGCATTTACCCTATCTGTATCCCTCAATTTGTACACCTCTATAAATCTCCTCTCAATCTTCTATGTTTAAAAGAATAAAGTCCTAATCTATTCAATCTTTCCTTACAACTCAGGTCCTCCAGAACCGGCAGGATCCTTGTAAATCTTCTGTGTACTCTTTCAACTTTATTTACACTCTTCCTGTAGGTAGGTGACCAAAACTGCACACAATAATCCAAATTAGACCTCACCGTCATATACAACTTCAACATCCCATCTCCTGTACATAATACACTGATTTATGAAGGCCAACATGCCAAAAGTTCTCTTTACAACCCCAGCCTGCTGTGATGCCACTTTCAAGGAATTATGGACCTGTATTCCCAGATCCCTTTGTTCTACCACATTCTACTCTGCCCAGCTGTTCACTCTGTAAGACCTACTCTGGTTGGTCCCACCAAAGTGCAACACCTCACATTTGTCTGCACTAAATTCCATCTGCCATTTTACAGCCCATTTTACCAGCTGGTCCAGATCCCACTGCAAGTTCAGACAGTCTTACTGCTAAGACAAAAATCTGCAGATGCTGGAAATCCAAGCAACACACACACAAAATACTGGAGGAACTCAGCAGGCCAGGCAGCATCTATGGAAAAAAAAGCACAGTTGATGTTTCGGCCCAAAACTTCAACAGTGCTCCCCATAGATGCTGCCTGGCCTGCTGAGTTCCTCCAGCATTTTGTGCATGTTGCATAGCCTCACTGCCGCTCACTAACCCACAATTTCGGTGTCATTCATAAATTTGCTGATCCAGTGAACCACATTATCATCCGAATGATTGATACAGATGACAAAGGACCCAGCACCAATCACAAGTCTCGAGTCAGAGAGGCAACCATAAGCTACCACTCTCTGGCTTCTCCCACAAATCCAACATCTAATCCAATTTACCAACTCAGCTTGAATGTTGATCCTTCATGAACAACCTCCCATGCGGGACCTTGTCAAATGCCTTCCCAGAGTCCCTACAGACAACATCACTGTCTTGCCTTCATCCACTTTGCTGGTAACTTCCTCGAAAAACTCTAAGATTAGTTAGACACAATCTACCACACATGAAACATAAAAACACAGAAAACCTACAGCACAATACAGGCCCTTCAGCTCACAAAGCTGTGAACATGTCCTTACCTTAAAAATTACCTCAGATTACTCATAGCCTTCTATTTTTCTGAGCTCCATGTACCTATCCAGGAGTCTCTTACAAGACCTTATCGTATCCACCTCCACCAGCGTCACCGGCAGCCCATTCCACACACTCACCTCTCTCTGTGTAAAAAACTTATCCCTGACATCTCCTCTGTACCTACTTCCAAGCAGCTGAAAACTGTGCCCTCTCATGCTAGCCATTTCAGCCCTGGGAGAAAGCCTCTGACTATCCACACGATCAATGCCTCTCATCATCTTATACGCAATGAAGCCACCCCCACCCATGAAGCCATGCTGACTATCCCTAATCAATCCAAGTGTATCCATACACTCATATATCCGGTTTCTTATAATACCTCCCAATAACATTCCCACTGCTGACGTCAGGCTCACTGGCCTATAATTTCCTGGGTGGAACAACATCAACTATCTTTCAGTCCTCCAGTACAGTACCTCACCTGTCGCTAATGAGGAATTAAACATCTCTGCTAGGGCCCTGTCAATTTCTGTGCTTGCCTCCCTCAGGGCCAAAAGGAAATCTTTTGTCAGGCCCTGGGGATTTACCCACCTTAATTTACCTCAGGATAACAAACACCTCTTCCTCTGTAATCTTTTAACAGTCCATGACCTCACTGCTACCTTGCCTCACTTCAATAGACTCTGTATCAACATCTAGAGTAAATATATATGCAAAAAAATCTATTTAGGATCTCCTCATCCCTTTTGTCTCCACTCATGGACTACCATTCTGATCTTCTGGAAGACCAATTTTATTCCTAACAATCCTTTTGCTCTTAACATAGCTGTAGAATTTTTTAAGATTCTCCTTCAAATTGTCTGCTAGAGCAACCTCATACCTTCTTTTAGGCCTGCTGATTTTCTGCTGGTGTTCTCTTGCGTTTCTTATATTCCATTGACTGAAGGGTGGCTCATAACCCATCACAAAGTAATCTCTGCCCACATGCAGCAAGTTTAGTCTAGCATTCAAGCATAAACTGATAAGTAGCAAGGAACATTTGTAACTCTAATGGAAGTCAGCTGCAAACTCCAGAAACACCTCCATGTCATGCTTTTTGAAAGCTTTCTTGGTGATCAAATTCCAGTTTACCTTGTGTTAACATTATGAAAACTTTTGTTTTTGGCATTTAAGCAGTTGTACTGAAATCCGCACAGCAACCCAGCCCAGGGATATTGCTTCCACCTTTTTAATTGCAAGAAAATAAGTCTTTCTATTTTACTTGTTAAATTGATTTTTTATGTAATGTTTCTGAATGTACCTGCAATATCAGGTACATCCAGAAGCAATGAGAGACCTTTATATATGTGACCCATGGTTAAACCAGCAATTTAACATTTTTCCAACAGTTTCATGGGGAGTTTATTCTGGCCAACTATGCGAGGATTACATTGCACAAGGACTCTGCCCTGCCAGCAAGAGAATCTGAATATATGTAATTGAGGCCATCACCGTCTCATTCTCAGAAATGTTTGGCATTGAGCTTTAATTACTCTTGAAATTGTGTAAAAGTAGTAGCATTTTAAGAATTGTAGTTTCCTACAGGAAAATCCTCAAGTTAGAAGATCACTCTGTTGAAAACAGCACAATTTTCATTGCCCTGTTTTTTTGTCTGTTCATTTGAACAATGTCACAGAGAATCCATTTGTCCTTTGTATTTCTCACTACTAACCTTTGCTCTGCCACCAGTACAGCACACTGAAGAAAGGATCTCAGTAATCTGATGCATTATGATCCCTGTACAGTTTTTTGAGACCAGACCAATTAGCCTGAACTTAATCCAGCAACTTCATGTCCCAGGAAAAGCAATGTGGAAACAATATCCTTAAATTTACCCATGAAAGGATCATGTTACCCGAGCCATTTTAATTAATTAAACAGAATTTAACCACTGCTCATTTTTAGGCTTTTATAGTAAAAACAGTTAACAGATGTTCCTGCAGTTAACATCTGGTACACTTCAATATGGTGTTTATTTCATAATTGTTCAACTAACAACGTTCAATTACAGAATTTTTAAGTTGTAAAAGACCAGAAAAATCAGATTTTTCAAAGTCACAGAATTTTTTTTAAATTACAGAGACTTGTTGGGGGAATAGAATTCCCCATTGGCACATGAAGCGATGACTGGAGGGCATATATTAAACCCAGAGTCAATAGAATGAGAGACGTTAAAGAAATGGTTTATAAAGAGAGGACCACTAGTAGAAAAACAGTAAAATTCACATTGAAAAACATGAACCAAGGAATGGGATAAATAAAGTTCACCTCTTGAAAACTTTCTCAGGACATTGTCTCATCACCTTTCAGAGAGCTGACACATGATGAGAAAATGTTAAGCATCCTGTGCTGAGGTGGGATTGGGGTGAGAAAGGGGAATGGTGGGCAAAGGTTGGAGGCAACTTTTAGAGGATGATCACAGGAACACAAAGGGCTACAGGTCCTGGAATCTGATAAGGTGGTGATAGTAGGAACCATTAATGGAGAGGTTACTTATGACTCCCTTTATTTACCAGATTCAGGTACTGGTAAGCCCTTTCACCTTACAAGCTGCTGTCTTCATCTTCCCCATCTTGTTCCATTTTCCTTGTACATTCCTCTCTGTCCACCTCCACCTCTCCACCTGCCATGATCTTCCAACTACACCTCTTCCCCTCTCCAGCTCAAGCTCACCCTCCCCAGTCCACCTATCACACTATAATCCTCTCTTCTTTATACAAGGCCATATCCCCTTTCCACCAAGGGTTTCAACCAAGATATTGGCAACTCCTACTCCCCACACTCAACCCCACAACCACAAATATCAGTCAGTCTAGAGTTCCTCCAGATTGTTTGCTGCTGCAGATTCCAGCATCTACAGTCTCAGATCTTTACAACATAAACAAGAGCACTGCGTTAACAATAGTCAAATGTAGGTTTAACCAAGAAGAAGATTTAAACAAAGTTAACTGAATACCAAATGTGTAACAGCAATATCTCTTTAGTCATTACCTTTGGGCATTAGGAGAGGATATATGATTGGGCAGTGAAGTAGTTAGAGGAACATTTTCATTTCAGCAGCCAAGAGCATATGTATGCACTTACCTTGCAGACAAAGAGCAGAAGATCTGCATGACAAGTAAAATCCATGGATAGAAGAAACAGTGCAAGCTTCTGCACCACAGCAATGCACCGATCATGGGACAAAGTAAACGGAAGTGGCTCCACCTCTGGGGAGTCTTTCGTTGAGGATGATTCTGCATCTACGGTAGTGCGAGGCCACTCTGCAGTCCGGCGCAAACGAATAAGGTCTTTGAAATGCTGTTGTGAGATAAAAGTTTGGGTAAAATGCTATTAACTTTTCAACTAAATTGGACCAACTGAATCTATACACTGAAATAATGCTCTAAAAATTTTAAACAAAAATCTCTGCTCATGAGGAGAAAAAAAATTGCCATTAAGCATTGCATTAACACAGAATCTTTTCTATTTACAGGGGATTTTGATTTTTAAAAATGCAGAGAAATTGTAAAAGGGAACCACCCTGTACATCATAATCCAAACACTTTACAGCATCACTGGTAGAGACAGGGAGCTGGGCCTCTTGCCCCAAGAACAAATCTCATTGCAAGCTTAGCTCTAGGTTCCTCAGGGGCTTTTGGAGGGAGAGAAAGTAACAACTCTGTTGCTCTTTCAGCTTAGCTACAGGAGTCCAAAATGCAACTCTGTATTTGGAAAATAGCTAACTGGACTTAGAAACAAGGATGTTATTTTAAAAACAAAGATTTTCAAATTGTTGCACACTTTTTAGTCCAACTATTTTGGTAACAATTAGTGATTTGAAAAGCTAAACATCTTAATTAACAGTGCAATTGGCAAATAAATCTACAAAAATAATAAGATAAAAAAAGTTCAACGTCTCTCCAATCCATCTCCCATTCCCTCCTCTGATCTCAGATACCCCTTTACTCTTGACCGCGACCACTAAATTCTTGGGCGGCCAGCTTCCCTTTCTAATGGACATTTCCTCAACTCCAATTGTTTTCATCATATCAACGCTATTTTAAATGCTGCTTTGATCCAACCACCCTCTCTACAAGATTCAGTTGTCGCATTCTAAACACATTTGAATTTCACCAAAGCAATGAAATGCCCCTAAGCAATGTTCAAACTGTTTTACCTTTCTTTTACCATACAATTCTTTCATTCCTCAAAATACCATTCTCACCCAACTTTCTCCACTATTCAATTTAGAGTGGACTAATCAACCTGTCAATTCATCCCCAAGACTGATTATTGTATTCCCCCGTCATATAACTGCAGAGCAGCCCAGGAAACCGTGTCCAACCACCCAATTTTGCTCCATACATGCCAGCTCTTGGCAACATCATCCATGGAGATGGAATCAGTCTTACATAAAATAATGTCCCTAAACTCTGTTATCCAGGTTTCTCAACTATTTCACCTCAACTATCATTCAGCCTTCAATAGACCACAATCAAAAACAATGATTGAAATCAGTCATTGGTACCTGCACATCACAAGTTGTGCATCGATGCTGACTTCATACTTTTCCCTTTTCAGAGGGGCGTATTCAGTGCCCAATCCTGTATCCTCTCCAAATGCCTATTTCAGATTGCTCACTTCATCCAATCTCAGTTTTTTTTAAGACACACCATTCTAGTGTTTCCCTGGTTTCTTCTGCTTTCTATCCACTACTTATTAAAACTAAGAACAGTGCCTAATAGTCTCATGATGCACTCATTTACATCAACAGCATCTAACATTTAAGGGTTTTATTTGCTCACCTGTCAGATTTCCATACTTCTTAGAACTTCTATCCTATCTTCGTAATGCCCTCTGCCTCAACTCCCTATTTAAGTACAAATATTGTTTACTGCTCCCACGTACCCCTCACAACTACCTCACTTGATACCATGCTCCACCTTCCCCTCCTATTGTTACAACTTTTTTTTGCCTCCACTGATCCTAGCTTCTGTGGTTATTTCCACTCTCCTCTCCACCATCTGCCTATCACCCCCTACTCAATTGCACCCAACTATCACATGCTAGCTCTTGATCCACCCTTTTTTCTAACTGGCCATCTCCCCTCTGACTTCCAGTCCAGGTAACGAGTATGTCACAAAACATTTGAATATGCAATTCTTTCCAATAGGCACAACCGAATCCACTGACCTGCTCCAGCATCGTGTGCATTGCTCCAGATTCACCTATAGTCTCTTATGCCTCTCCTACCTATACAACGGCTGCCAGGAATCAGTAGTCTGGACTTAACTCTTCATCTTAACTGCATCCTATCCCATTTCTTAATAGTGCTAGGTTTATTAATTATTCCCTCAGTTTGATTTTGATGATCAAGGAAAGAGATTACAAAGCTCCTTTTGCCTACTTTTAAGATCACTGTATGATCTATACCTCAGGATCACTTCCCTCTCCAATCCTCATATGCACCAGGTACCAATGTCCAAAATATTATTTTTCCCCACCTTGAAAATGCTTACCGTGTATTTATCCACTGCAGTAGCAAACTGCAAAGACTTACAATTCCCTGCTTAAATAAATTCTCATCTAAATGGCAGATCTATTATCCTGAGATCGTTTCAAACCTCTGGCAGCAGCAACGAGCCTCTCAGCATTCGCTTAGCTAATCCTATGCCTCAACGGGCTCTCCACTAAAAATCCAGAAGGCCTATTTGATTCATTCCTTCATCCAAGAATCAATTTCCAGAGCAATGACAATGCAACAATATTAATATGAAGATCATCTGATAACAAAGGCTATTGCAGCATTTGCTTTCTCAATTCATGGCTTCAACTCCACCTACTTCAAGATTCATTTTTTTAAGCTATCATTTCCTCTTTCTACAAAATTCCATAACTCTCACATTTTCCCCACATTATACATCTACCATCTTCTTGCCTACTCTCTCACACTATCTCTATCCCTTTGCCAACTTGGCCCCTTCCTCATATGTCACCTTCCAATTACCCTAGCTCTCTATCAGCAGCAAACTTAGATATGATAAACTGCCTTTTCATGTCGCTAAGATACAGTATGAATAGCCAAGGCTCTAGGACTACTCCCAGTAATACCTCCACTAGTAACAGTAGATCTGTGAAACACAGCAGCCTGATTTCTATGTTAAAGAAATGCTAAATAAATGAAATTTGTTCCTGCAAATAAAAATATTCTTGTCCTGATCTGGACCAGTAGTACTGCAACCATTTGAAACACTTAAGCTATAGAACAAAAACAGACGTCATACCTTTGACGTAGCTTGCTTTAGTTTTGCCTGTTCTACCAAAAGTTTATATGAGGATCCTTTGCTGCTCTGGATCTTCTCTTTCTCTATTTGCTCAACTAACGCCTTTTGTTTTGCTTTTAACAAATTGAGTTGCTGCAAAAGAGGTTAAATTAGTTGTCAGTTTTATATGTATACACACCCCCGAAACACATGCTAACTTACAGCATATCCTTAAACACCTTGACTTTTTACAAAGTAAGCTGGTGCATTTGCCTCTTTCCCTCCCCTCCAAGCTAGCTCCTCATACTTTACCTCAGTAGTAACTCTGACAAAAACCTGACTAAGAATACCTGGAAGGCAACCTACTCAAAAGGTGTTTGCAAATGTATCTCTTTATGAACCACATGCATGCCTAGAATAATCATCTTCCTCACAGTCTCTCCCTGATTGCAAGCCTACTTGTGAAATAATGAACTCTCATGAGTAATGACAGGTAGAAAACTCTAACCCAACACTTACCACAACGCTTCAAAAGGTACTTAAGATCAAGTTTGGATTACATATTATAATAAACACACTAAAAGCAGCAAAACTCATTTTGAACATTTTCCCAAACCATACGTTCTCCTTATTTACAGGAGAGAGAGAGAGAAAGGGAGGATAAGAGAGTGGGAGGGAGTGAAAGGGGCATACACACATGGTGCACATATTGTGTAACTGCCTAAGCAACTTTGATTTTGTGAACATGAAGCTTATCACATTATTTGCTGGAATAACGTATAACATCTAAACAGTTGCTGAGAAGTACCTGTTTGTGGTGTATGAGCTGCTTACGAATTTTTCTTGAATACAGCCGGTCAAGACTGCTGCTCCCTTTGGTAGATCTGCCTGAACACTGCGACTGGAGATTGTTATTGATGAAACTCCACTGGTTTCCTATAGGAAGGGAAATCCCAGTCTTTAACTGAATTTATGCTTGAATTCAAAACATTTAAGCCCAAGTGAAATACATTTTTCAGCATTACTCAGTAATATGCAATCTGCTGCCAGTGTAGACATGCACTGTTATCGTACTACTCTAGAAGGGGACAATACTATTCTGTCATTTCATTAATTACCACTTCAATTTCTGTGCAATCTGTACTAGCCAAACAACTGGAAAAATGATTGCAAGTATGTCATTTTGCTATCAATTGAACTGGCAGACATCGAGATAGCAGAACTCTACAAAATATTACTTTCATATTTTCCCACTTCATTGGAGATCATCAAACCCATCAGATCTATGCTTCCTACTAAAGAATTCTCAATGGTTCCATTCCTCTACTTACTTCCTTGCAAGCTACTCCCCCACCCAATTCTCCTCACACACCCCTACATCTCAGACAATTTACAGTGGCCAATGAATCCTTCAGCACATCTTTAGGACATGATAAATGCAGAGACCTTGTGTTTACGGGGAGAAAATGTAAATTTCCATACAGACAGCACCTGAAGTTAGGATTAAACCTAATCCGACAGTTATGAAGCAGCAGACCCAACTGCTGCCCTACCATGCCAGCTTTCACAATGGATTACTGATGTGAATGCCAATCTATTCATCATAAGTTAACTTGGAATTTAAACACCTTGGGAACTTGCAATGAAGAATACCTGTCAGAATCCGTTCTCTGTCTTTACTATTTAACGGCTTTTTGGCAGCAGCCACTTCATCTTCAACACTTGCAACATAGTCCAGCAACCGAGAAACTAGCATCACAACCCAACTGACCATTGGGATATCCAAAACACCTGCAGAAATGAAGGGAAAGTTAGACTTTGCAACTGTACTGTGTAGCATCAAGCTGCCTTGCACCCTAAAGAACTTGAAGGAAAGATGATTACCAAAGGTTCAGGCGTGAAAAACACAAATTGGAATTTTCACTGCATAGAAAGGCGTATGCCGGACACACTCCTTCTCACCAGTGGTACTATCTACAGGAGGTACTGCCTCAAGAAGGCAACATCTATAGGCAAAGATCCTCACCATCCAGGCCCTACCATCTTTAGACAACTATCATTGGACAATAGGTACATAAGCCTGAAGTCCTACTCCACTAGGTTCAAGAACAACTATTTCCTTTCAACTATTCACTTCTTGAACAAATAGGTCACTAAAATGCTAATCACTACAGTTTGAACTACAAACACTTTGACCACTTTGCAGGACAGGGACTTTGTATTTGTTCCAATTGTGTTTTTTTGTGAAACAATCGTGTATAATGTTTAATTTGCACTTTTCCTGTGAAAGCTGCTTCTAAGATGCTATGTACCTGTGATGCTACAATAAGCAAGTTGTTCATTGCACGTGCATCTGACAATAAGATCAACTTTGACTTGTAATGTTTTACAATTAACAAGCTTGACAGAGATCAATAACCATTGTGGGATTAAAAGACCAAAATTCTATTCAACACCAGCAGGAGAATTCTCAACGATATTTGAATGGGCAGTAAACTTAGTCTTATCAGAAATAACCACTTTACAAACTATTTAAAGAAATCAACATGGATTGTATGTAAAGAATAAAACAACAATTTCACTCAAGTTCACCACTGCATGCCAGACACACAAATTATGCTCTAATTCATTATAGTTTCATTACTCATTTTAGTTATAGATACATTCTTACCCTCTGTGCGTCTGTAAGCTGTCATCTGCGGTTGCAGTGATGACAACAAGTTATCCAACAGATTCAGTAAACCTTCCAAAACCCCACTATTACCAAGTGATCGTTGACCAAAGCAGGAAAGTAACATGAAAACCCTGAAACAAAAGAGATGGTAACAAAATAGGTTTTACATTTCGAGCTCTCGCAAATGAGAAATCTACAGTATCCTATAAAACATCTTGACCACTGGTTAAGGTTGCAGCCGTTTTTTTAAATCTTCACCTTGTTGCAACTACAGACATTTTGAAACAGCAATCTCCAGGTTGCACTTTAAAAGTATGTTGTACCAATAAACAATACTTAAAATAAGAATTCACATGTCCAGGAGTTTGAGTAATTAAATGCTGGTGATTTCATTCAAATCTATTCAGACAAATGCAAATAACTCAGTGATGATATACATACAGACCACCTACCGGTCTTGTGGGAATATAAGATGTTGCTCAGAGTTATAAAGTTCTTGTAAAACATTGGACAGGAATTGTCCCCACCACCTCTCTCCACCACACAGTTGCACAAGCAGCAGGCCAGCATGGAGACGTATTTTGGGGGTACCGCTAATGCACAGGTGTTTAAACAGCTCCTCACAGGCCTGTGCATGAAATGTGCTTTGAAGAATTGCTGGCACTGCATGGCCTACAAGAATTTAAATGTACTATTAGTGAAAAGATAAACAAGATTAGTGAATTGAAATCTAATATCAATAAGGACCCAGGATGTACCGACAGAATTTTAATTTTTTAAATTTTGAACAAAAAACAAGGACAGGATGTGGCAGGTTAGTTGAACTGATTCACGGAGCACCAAAAGCAAATTATTCATTTTTTTTTTTAAACATACCTTTCATGTCAAAATTACATGCATCAATAGACAAGTCTCCAAAACAGACATTCACAAACTTGGGTCCATGGACCCCTTACTTAATGATATTGATCTAAGGCATTAAAAATAAAAAGGTTGGGAGCCCCTGCTCTAAAAGAATTGTGGTCAGTTCTAAATTTAGTGAATGGAGTACCAAATATCAAATAATTCCAAATATAAATTTAAATCTCCACCACCCCATTTGCTTAGAAAAAATATTGTACAAAATGTTCTCAAGCTACTTATTTATACTCTATCAGATGGCCAGGCAAATGCTTGTCCACTTCACTTTCATCATGCCATGAAACTACAAAACTTCACTCACGTTTTAATAATAAAGAATGGCAATGACAGGAAGCAGCAAAACCTTACTTTATACACGCACACCAACTGCATGTACTTTTTCTACAACTGAATTATATCCAGAATCTTTTGCAGATTTAAGATTCAATACAATTCTCATCTCCTTTCACCCAACTTCAATTTTATGCTCTGGGGTAACTCACCATAAAGTTAGACGAAGTTTCAACTGTACATGGCTGTTCTGTGCGAGATGTATTCTGACAACAGCAGGGAGCAAGTAGGAGGAGTCGGAGTCAGCCACTCAGTCCTTTGCAGTTGCAGCTCTGCCACCATTTAATAAGATAACCAACTCCATATTCCCACCGTCTCCCACTAAACTTTTATTTCCTCATTTAGCAAGAATTTTAATTCAATGACAGCCTCTTGAGGCAAACAGCTCCACAAACCAATGCCTTCAGGAAATGGATAATCCATACAAGCCCTGTCCCTCCAAGTGTGCAGGTCTGATCACCCGGGCAGGGGGAGGATGACATTAAGCTTGAAAGGGTACAGAAAAGATTCATGAGAATGTAACCAGGACTAGAGGGCTTCAGCTAAAAAGGAGATACTGGATAGGCTGGGGCATATTTTGCCTGAAGTGTAGAGGCTGAGGGATAGCTGTAGAGGTTAAAAACATCATGAGTGGCATAGATAAGGTAAATAGTCGATCTTTTTCCACAGGTTAGGGAAATCTAACACCAGAGAGTATAGGTTAATAGTGAGAGGGGAAAGATTTAAAAAAGACCCAAGAGGCTTTTTCCACAGTGTGATGGGAATATAGGACAAAGCTCCCCAAGGAAAATACAATTACAACATTTATAAGACACTAGGGCAGACGTATGAATAGAAAGGGCTAAGACTAGAGGGATAGGCACAAATACAGGCCCTTTGGCCCATCTAGTCTGTGCCAAACCATTTAATCTGGCTACTCCCATCAACCTGCACCCAAATCATAGCCCTCCATACCCCTACCATCCATGCACCTATCTAAACTTCTCTTAAACATAAAAATCGAGCTTGTATGCACTACTTGTGCTGGCAGCTCATTCCACACTCTCATGACCCTTTGGAGTGAAGTTTCCTCTCATGTTTCCCTTAAACCTCACCTTTCACCCTTAACCCATGACCTCTAGGCCCAGTCCCACCCAACCTCAGTAGAAACAGCCTGTTTGTATTTTCCCTATCTAAACCCCTCATAATGGATTAAACATGGGAGTAGGACTTGTTCAAGTAAACAACTTAGTTGGCTGGACAAGTGGGCTGAAGGGCAATTTCTGTGCTGTATAATTCTAATATGACCACACAGACTGTGATGACATTTTTGTAACTTACTCAATCCTCTTTACAACTGATGTCCCTACTGAGTTTTATACCATCAGCAAAATTAATAAGTTTGATGTCAAAATCTGATATTCTCCTGGATAGTAGTTTCCTGCTTTGTTTCCCCCACTTCCTGAACAATATTTGCTATTTTTCCAATCAGACAGCAAAAACTATAACATAATGACACAACTGTATTGGCAAAATAAATGAATAAACTTTCCAGCAATTTCATGCTGCCAGTTCACCAAATTATTCCACCTAACAGTAGCACTGCTTCAGTGTCTTCATGTGCTTTTCCCTCATTCATCAGAATTTTTCATCACTAACTCTGTAATAATTCTGATTTTTTTCAACAGCTTCTGAACTAAAGAGGCACTGTAATACTTAAATCATTTGGACCTTTATGACAGTTAGAACAACAGATAACAAAGGGAGCCTTGTGGCACAGAATTGCAGCTACTAATGAAACTACCAATGACAAAATATTGAGCCTGCCTACGCCAACTAAGAGCTAACCTGTAATAATAAAACAAATTCCAAGGACACGGTCTCAAAACAAAGGGGCATCCTTTTAGAAAGGAGATGAGGAATTTATTCAGCTGGAGAGTGGTGAATCTGTGATTCTTTGCCATGGGTAGCTGTGGAGGCCAAGTGTTTGTGTATATTTAAGGCAAAGGTTAATAGATTCTCGATTGGTCAGGGCATGAAGGGATAAGGGGAGAAGGCAGGAGATTGGGGCTGAGAGGAAAATTGGATCAACCATGATGAAATGGCAGAGCAGACACGATGGACTAAGTGGCCTAATTCTGCTCCTATACCTTATGGTCTAAATTGTATCTGTCTCAAAATTTTCAACTGCAGATCACCTCAGTCTGAACTGAGACGTAGCCAAAGACAAACTTAGCATTTGCTAACTAGCTTGCAGCAAAGTTGTAAACAGATTTTGAGTAAAAAGAGTTTCTCAATAGAAAGGGACTTATAAGGTGTATTGAATAAACAACCATTTTGTTAGAACATCTGAGTAGTTTACACTTCATTTCAACTATGAAGCTTGAAAACCCAGATGAAGTTTCTTTCCCACAGCTATGGGAGTTCTGAATAATCAACTCTTTCACATCCCCTTCCAGGTGGTGCTGCCATGTTCTCAAACTTCTGACTCTAGCTCTCAGTTATTCCATTATTTACACCTTTGCACTTAACTTTGCACTACTTCAGACTGCAGTCCGATTACTGCGCTTGATGTATCTACTACTTACACTTTGAGATTCACACAAACAATTCATTGCACCCTGGCATATGAGACAATAAACTAATCTAAATTGATGTTATTTAAGACTAGTATTTGTCATACTTCCCTCCACTACACCCACCATTCCCACCTAGCTATATAAAGACATTTCACTTCTGCTGTCTTTGAAGTACAACAGTGAACTCTGATTGCTGAGGAAGCCACTTTCCCAGATGGTATCTTAATCGAACCCATTTATGACCAGTACACACAGCACTTTGAGGATAGACAGACACTAACCGCTGGATGAATGTAAAAGACTCAATAATGTATCCAGGAGGTATCGGATAATAGTGCGCAGCTGCTCTGTGGAGGAATTCTGAATCAATTCTTTTGAATCAAACGTCTCTGGCAGTGTCTTCCTGCTGGAACCCAGAGCCACTCGAAGGCGCTGCACCGCATGATGAGCCAAGTTCAGCTGAAGCTGCAGCTGAATGCAGTCCTGATACGCCGAGAAGACTTTGCTATCCTCCTCAACTGCCTTGTCTGGTTTCCGTAGGAAGTACTGAGCGTTGTTGGCACTGTTCAGTGGAGGAAGGTCAATATTCTGCAACAGTGTTTCCAATCTATGGCAAGCAAGGTTATACCTGTCAAAGAAATTACAGTAGATCAAAAAACCAAAATACACATGGCTATCACTTGTACACAGTCCAGATGCGATTATTCTTTTAATTTTTCATCATCTTTTCATTTCCTCTTGTCATTTTCCCTTAGAGTATCAACAAGGCTACTGTCACATAACGTCCTTACACTTCTGGAGAAGGATGCTTATGTGAGAATGCTGTTCTTGGACTACAGTTTAGCATTCAACACCGTAAATTCCTCCAGGCTCGACAAGAAGCTCAGAGACCTCGGTCTTCACCCTGCCTTGTTCAGCTGCATCCTGGACTTCCTGTCAGATCGCCAGCAGGTGATAAGAGTGGGCTCCCTCACCCCGGCCCTCTGACCCTCAACACAGGAGCCCCTCAGGGCTGTGTCCTAAGCCCCCTCTTTTACTCTCTGTATACCCATGACTGAGTCACCACCCACAGCTCCAATCTGCTAATTAAATTTGCCAACGACACTATATTGATTGGCCTTATCTCAAATAATAATGAGGTGGCCTACAGGGAAGAAGTCATCTCCCTGACACAGTGGTGTCAAGAAAACAACCTCTTCCTCAATGTCGCAAAAACAAAGGAGCTGGTTGAGGACTACAGGAGGAATGGAGACAGTCTAACCCTTATTGACATCAATGGATCTGGGGTCGAGAGAGTGAACAGCTTTAAATTCCTCGGCATACACATCACTGAGGATCTCACGTGCTCTGTACATACTGGCTGTGTGGTGAAAAAGCAGCTCAGACGGTTGAATTAGTTTGGTATAAGTCCCCAAATCCTAAGAACTTTTCACAGGAGCACAAATGAGAGCATCCTGACTGGCTGCATCTACTGCCTGGTATGGGAACTGTAATTTCCCAAGTCGCAGGACTCTGCAGAGGGTGGTGCGGACAGCCTAGCACAACTATAGATATGAACTTCCACTATTCAGGACACTTACAGAGACAGGTTCATAAAAATGGCCTGAAGGATCATTGGGGACCAGAGTCACCCCAACCACAAACTGTTCCACCTGCTACCATCTGGGAAATATTATCACAGCATTAAAACCAGGACCAACACGCTCCTAGACTAATTAATTCACACTGATACAATTGTATTTCAATGTTATATTGACTGTCCTGTTATACATACTATTTACTATAAATTACTATAACCTGCACATTCCATATTTAGACAGAGACGTAACATAAACATTTTTGCTCCTCACGTATGTGAAAGTAGTAAGAAATAAAGTCAATTCAATTCAGTAACCCCTCATCATCCAACACATATAGGATATTGGGGCCCGTTTAGCAAAATTTCCAGACTATGAAATGTTACTCATTAATACTCCGGAACATTTTAATTCACCATTTCAGAGCTCACATAATAACTCAGCTTTGTGCTTGTATACATTATCCATTCAGGGATAGTACTAAAACTTCACTAAGGAAGCACTTAATTCAGTTTGTTAATCATTCATACTTCTATTTTGTCCATCCTACAGAAAAGATATCTAAGTTTGAGGAATAGAACAACTGGATTCTATTTGGTGCTTCTGTAGAATGCTATGAATTCTGCCATTTCATTAATTCAGGTTTGCAGAGCAGACCCAAATATAAATTATTATATTGAAAGAGTTAATAAAACATGGAAAAGGCCCGTCAGCCCACCTCATCCATGCAAACCAAGATGCCCATCTACACTCACCTTATTTGCTTGCATTTAGTCCAGTATCCCTCAAAATCTTTCCTATCAATATGCCTGTGCACATTCCCTGCATCTATACCCAGTCCACATCCACATCCCATAATGCCTCTTTGCATCTACACCCCATCAGTACTCTCACAGCTTGGCCCTGAATCTCAACCTTGTCCATGATTTGAAGGGTGGACTAATTTGCAGGCACCCTTATACGCAAGGTTTACAGTGTTATATGGGACTAGGATTAGAATTGGGAAATTCTGGGCAATGTGGCTCAAAGGGCTTATTCTGTGCTGTATCTCAATACATTTAAAAACCTACCTCGACCACCACCTCTAGTAGCTGATTCATATAACCACTATCCTGTATTATAATACTTGCCCCTCAAGTCCTTTAAATTTTTCACTACTCATCTCAAACCAATACCCCTTCACTTTTAGACTCCCCTAACCTGGGAAAAAAACTGACTCTACCCCACACACAAAATGCTGTTGGAACATAGCAGGCCAGGCAGCATCTATAACGAGAAGAACTGTCGACGTTTCGGGCCGAGACCCTCCATCAGGACTAACTGAAAGGAAAGATAGTAAGAGATTTGAAAGTAGTGGGGGGAGGGGGAAAAGCGAAATGATAGGAGAAGACAGGAGGGGGTGGGATGAAGCTAAGAGCTGGAAAGGTGATTGGCAAAAGTGATACAGAACTGGAGAAGGGAAAGGATCATGGGACGGGAGGCCTTGGGAGAAAGAAAGGGGGAGGGGGGAGCACCAGAGGGAGATGGAGAACAGGCAGAGTGATGGGCAGAGAGAGAAAACAAAACAAACAACTAAATATGTCAGGGATGGGGTAAGAAGGGGAGGAGGGGCATTAACAGAAGTTAGAGAAGTTAATGTTCATGCCATCAGGTTGGAGGCTACCCAGCCGGTATATAAGGTGTTGTTCCTCCAACCTGAGTTTGGATTCATTTTGACAGTAGAGGAGTCCATCAATAGACAAATCGGAATGGGAATGGGACGTGGAATTAAAATGTGTGGCCACTGGGAGATCCTGCTTTCTCTGGTGGACCGAGCGTAGGTGTTCAGCGAAACGGTCTCCCAGTCTGCGTCGGGTCTCACCAATATATAAAAGGCCACACCGGGAGCACCGGATGCAGTATACCACACAAGCCGACTCACAGGTGAAGTGTCGCCTCACCTGGAAGGACTGTCTGGGGCCTTGAATGGTAGTGAGGGAGGAAGTGTAAGGGCAGGTGTAGCACTTGTTCCACTTACAAGGATAAGTGCCAGGAGGGAGATCGGTGGGAAGGGATGGGGGGGACGAGTGGACAAGGCAGCATAGATTGCAGGGCTCCAATTTGTAAAGCAACCCTCCACTACCACCACCAGATCATTGAACTAACCTGCATTGTATGTCTTCTTGAAGAGCAATCATCATTGTTAACTGCTGCTCCATTTCCGGCTGGCTTGCTGAATCATTTTCACCTTTTAGAGGGTCATGTATTAACTTGATTTCACTTTCCCATGGCAAAATGTAGGTGTGTCCATAATAGAGCCCTAGTGGTATTTTAGCTCTTGCATTTGTGCTGCCATAACGTCCGATCACTGTGATCTGCCAAGCGAAGAGAGGGTTTTAAACACAGATTTTAAAAAGAAACAAAACTCCACACAATCTGTGAGGAACTTAACTTAGGCAGCATCTATGGAGGGGAATAAACAGTTGATGTTTTGGGCAGAGACTCATCCAAACTGGAAGGTATACACACATACACAGGCTTCGGCACATACTGCACCTACTGTACTGTACACACAGCATCACTACAACAAATGTCATCCTCTCTAGCCAGCCATTGTTTCTGGTTCAACCAGGCTCTTAGGTACTTCAGTACCCTATTTGAGAAATCTGAATTTTAATCATTGACCCGTCCATTATAAAGCTTGTCTACGTACACACCACTAGATTGTCTTTCTTCATACCCAATGGAGCCATCACATGAAACATATACATTCATTAATTCCCTCCCCAATTATTCTCAGGTTGACCTGAACAGCATTCTATCTTGCAAACTTTAGTTGGCAGAGCTGGTCAAATGCCAATGTACATCAAGTCCCGCTTATCACAATTGTGGTCAAATAACTAATATTGACTTCCAGTCATTCAACATCTCAAATTTAAAGTCCTCATCCGTTAAAGTCTAACTGAGTACAGTTAGACGAGAAGCTAGACTGGACTGCCAACACAGATGCCTTGTGCAGGAAGGCACAGAGTCGACTGTACTTCCTAAGAAGGTTGGTGCCATTCAATGTCTGTAGTGAGATGCTGAAGATGTTCTATAGGTCAGTTGTGGAGAGCGCCCTCTTCTTTGTGGTGGCGTGTTGGGGAGGAAGCATTAAGAAGAGGGACGCCTCACATCTTAATAAGCTGGTAAGGAAGGCGGGCTCTGTCGTGGGCAAAGTACTGGAGAGTTTAACATCGGTAGCTGAGCGAAGGGCGCTGAGTAGGCTACGGTCAATTATGGATAACTCTGAACATCCTCTACATAGCACCATCCAGAGACAGAGAAGCAGTTTCAGCGACAGGTTACTATCGATGCAATGCTCCTCAGACAGGATGAAGAGGTCAATACTCCCCAATGCCATTAGGCTTTACAATTCAACCGCCAGGACTTAAGAACTTTTTAAAAGCTATTATTAATGCTTTTTGAGATAGTGATTTAGATGCATATCATATTTTTTACTGAGTTAAGTATTGTATGTAATTAGTTTTGCTACAACAAGTGTATGGGACATTGGAAAAAAGTTGAATTTCCCCATGGGGATGAATAAAGTATCTATCTATCCATCTATCTATCCTTTGTGGTCTCTCCTATCTGAATGTACAGTACATTCTTCTCCAGCCCTACCAAAGAACCCTGGCTGTGTGGTGTCCTAAGTTGCTATGATGCAGTTTTAATAAGAAAATTCTTAAGTCCATCAGTAAATGGACAAAGGAGTTCCACTCCACAGCTACCCACCTCTTAGTAGATTTTCCTTTAACCAAACTAGGCCACAAATGTCAGTGTTTAGCTCCTTATCAAGTCTAAATTTTGCCTTATTTTACTGAAAGATTCCTTGAGGTACTGTTAAAGAGTGGAATTACAGTGGAAGTTTTTGTTTTTCCATTTATCTTGGAAGCCACGTACCTTCATAAACCTGCAAACAGGTGGTGGCAATAAATCATGAAGAATCAATGAGTGTGTACTAATATCTGTGGCTACCACTAAGCGTCGGCCATCCACTTCCTCTCCCAGTGTCCAAATGTCAATTGATAATGATGCTAGGTCTGCACAGGTTGGAATTAATATATCAGTCAGGAGTATTGGCCTCCCAAAGTCCAGTGTCACAAATCTTCTCGCTCCTAAAAATCAGATAAACAAAACAATTTAAATTGACATATTTTTCAATAATTAACAGTCATGTGAGCATTGTGCCAGGGATAAACAGAGGAACTAATACTTTATTTAGCCTGTAACAATTATCCAAAACTGGCAAGACCACCTTGCAATGGATACAAAAATAGATCAACTGTTAAAATATAAAAATGTAAGTGGTATAACAGATGGGTTACACACCACCTATAGAAACTGAAACTTCCAATGCTTCAGGTCTGTGACCCTTTGCCAGAACACAAGCAATGCTCTCAGCTTCAAATGGCCCATCTGACTGTCACTCCCGTCTCTGATGCTCTCTACCTCCATCACCATCTCAGGGTACAGACAGATGACCAACATCTACCACAAGCTCACAGACTCAGAGCTATCATAATTGCACTCCCCTCACCCTTCCTCCTCTAAGAACTCCATTGCATTCTCTCAATTCACATGCCTGTCAAAAAAAAAAACTTCAGATGGAGTGTTGAAGAATTGCAAAACTAAAACGTTGGCCATTTCTTCTTACACTCTGCTCGACCCAGTTTTTCCAGCATCTGCAATCTTCATATTTTCATTTAAGAATATATTTGAATTGGAAGTAATACAGAAGATTTATTTGATTCATCAGATGAAGAGGTTGATGTATGAAGACATATTTAGGCTAAAATTATTTACAAGGCTTGGAAGTTAACCGATTAAAACATAAAAGATTGAGGGGGAATGTTGAGAGCACATTTTACTTAATAGGACTTTCAAGAAAGGGGACATAGTTCAAAATTAGACAAGGGACAGTAGATGATGGAATCAGGAGTAAAAAAAGACAGCAAACTGTGGGATCTCGACAACTCCCCTGCTTCTGCAGATGCTGCTTAGCCAGCTGAATTCTTTCAACAGTTTGTTTTGGTCGAAAATAAGAGATGACCCATTTAAGGCCAAGACTGGGAGGAAGGGAATGAGGATCAACAACATGTCTCAGAGGTTCATGACTCTGGAACTGTGTACCACAGAACTATGAAGACAGAGTCACTGAATATAATTAAAACAGAAATGGACAGAGCTGAATTACAAGATAAGGCGGAAAACGAACAAAGAGGATCTTTCTGATTGGTGGAACAGCTCAACGTGTTGAAAGACCTGCTTCTCCTGTTCCTTATTTGTAGTAAACATAAACTGCTATCATTTTTTATTCCTCAGCATCCATTTAGCAAACATATTAGAAACAAAAAGGGAACACGAATGGCATACTGATGGCTCATCTGCTAAAGGAAATGCAATAGTTCCACAAAAAGCAAATTCTTAGGTTTAAACAATGGTTTGCTTTGATTACTTATCAACAAATTGGCAAGAGGAAGCACATTAATTAATGCCCTTATGCTAACAAGATGGGGGAGAGGATGCTGAGGAGTTAGCTGGAATTAACTTCTGACACTTAATATTGGAAAACAGCTCAATGAAAGGCATCATGAGCACAAGAGATCCTGCAGATGTTAGAAATCCAGAGCAACACACAAAGTGCTGGCAGAACTCAGCAGGTCAGGCAGGACCTGATAAAAGGTCTCAGCCTGAAACATCAACTGTTTACTCATTTCCATAGATGCTGCCTGACCTGCTGAGTTCCTCCAGCATTTTGTACGTGTTACAAAGGCATCACGCAGGATAATATCATCACCTGTGAAGCACCGCTGAACCAAACAGCCTTTCCTTTATCATCTACTTAGGCAAACATTAAAAAAAAACAATAATGTAATGAGATATTTAAACTTGAAATAATACAGGAGTTAATGAAGAGAAAAAATACTAGATTAATAAAAGTCAATGTAGAAAGTATCAGTACCTGAGTGCATGCGTTCAATGATGATTGACTGATGTGGAGGAGGTTGAAGCAGATGAGAAGCATGAGAAATTGCTAATGCTAGACCTGTACCCAGAGGACTCTGCAAAACAAAACAAACATTCAAATACAAATTTTCTAAAAACCAGAATTATGACACACACCTGCATTTATGAAGCTAACAAAGACAAATATATTTCTATTGCACTTTCTAACTAGCCAAAAACAACAAATAATGCCCACCCACTATACAGTTTATTTCCAAATACTGATTATTAAATATATAAATAAAACCAGTGTGTGATATGCAACTTTTGAAAAATGATAATCTAAAAAAATAACCAGTAAGCTTCTGTGCAAAAAATTTAAAGTAACACAATCACGTTATTGGCAAATAACAAGATAGCCTATCCGATAGCAAGAGAACAACTCTACAGTATTCATTGCTCGATTTCTCTAAAGTTAAATACTTGCAATTTAAATACACTCTGAATGCTTGTATATGAAGTCACAATGCTAATGACTCTCTGGACACTTTCATCAAATTACACTTCTAAACCACCCACATATCTCTGGTCATCCACCTCCTTCAACATCAATTTAGCAGCACATATTCTTCATTCCTTTTTTTTGTTCCAAAGTTCATTACTTCAACTTTGTCAGGAAATGCCAATATTATTTACATTACTCCATAACAGGGGTGTCAAACTCATTTTAGGTCACGGGCCGGATTGAGCAAAATGCAGCTTCATGCGGGCCGGATCAGTCGGACGCGTGCGAACGCAGCTTTCGTTGCCTCCATTTTTTCAGCCTGCTCTCATGTGTCTCAGTCTCTGCTATAACTACAAAGTGTTTCACTTTACAAATTCCATTTCTTATGACGAAGACTGCCGAATAAACACTAAAAACCCTGAAAACCTGGTACCTGAATAAACTCAGCATTAGCCATATCATACGCCATAGGTGCTTCGATTACTGGGGCCAGCTTTAATAGTAATTAGATATTCTCTCACGGGTCAAAGATAATTCCACCGAGGGCCGGATTTGGCCCACGGGCCTTGAGTTTGACATATATGCTCCATAAGTACCAATGATGTACTTATAAACTATAAAGCGAGGAGGGAAAATAGCACACCAGTGGCTACTGTTCATAGACTGAATCCAATCAATTAGCACATTCACCAAATCTAATGATTTTAGCCAAAAACCAAAATTCAAGCTTCAGTAACTGCCACACTTCTTCCTCCTCTCCGTATTTTGAATGCTTTGTTTGCATTGTCTAGAAACTGATTAAATTGATTCTATAGACTGGTAGTCTTTCAAACAATCAGTATTGTACACATTTTATTTTGAATCAAATTTCTTAAGACTACTTTTAATTGCTCAATTATGTACTGTTTTGATAAACACAAATTAGTGTGATAACTCCAAACATACCGTTTTGGACTTGGCATTTTTTGAATGAATGGCCACAGGGACTGGATGAGGATCAATTACAGAGCCAGGGAAGAGCTGTGCTAACTCTGCACTGATCGCTGCAGAGACTGCCTCATTAGGTGGTGTTAATGGAGGAGTCATGAACAGTGGAGTTGTTTTTGGAGTGGGAGGAATGACATCAGCAGGATGTATGAAAAAGCCAGGTGCGGAAGAGGCACTAGAAGGCACCGAGTTGTGTATAGGTCCGACTCCAGGTGCTGTCGCTGCCGTAGTCTGATGCAACTTAGCTTCAAGCTTGGCTTTCTGTTATATTTAAAAAAAGAGTAGTCAATTAAACTACTTTGTTACAGCCCATGTGGCTTCAGTTATCACTTTGAACACATTAAGGAAAATGAAATTTGATTTTTGGATCTAAAGTTTTGGGAAGCAACGACTCATGTCAACTATCTGAAAATTGGGTTTTCCTATGAACAACCCACAAAACTAAATGCTCACATTACATTAACAAATCAAAATTTAGTTATTACCATGTCCTTCAAACACAAAAGTAACATTTAAATACGTGAAGACTGAGAGGAATCAGTAACTGACATCACAATTTTACTACACACCTGCTGCTGAAGTTTGAGCAACTGCTGTTGTTTCTCCTGTAGAACCTGCAACTGTTGCTCTGCTGAAGCCATGGCGTGGGAGAGAGACTGAAGAGCAACTTGCGCTGCTGAGCTCAGGGCTGTTGAGGCTTCTCCTACTGTACCAGTTGTAAGCCCGCCCACTACTCCAGTGAGGCCAAAGCCAGTCACTGCACAATGGAAAGTAGAAAGTTCACAAGTTAAGATAAAGCAATGGTCCAGGCTTTGATATGAAAAATAAATTGTAACATGATGGCTAACATTTTATCCTCCTGAAAAATTTCAGATATCAAAAACAAAGCTTCTCACAGAAACATACTAAATTGATCACAGAATATAATGGAATTTGATTCTGTCATCTTTGTGAGCATTAACCTTAGAATAGTTACACTTGAATACATTTGATAGCAAATAAAATGCAAGTTATAAATGTTGCATTTCTATAAGCTATCCCAATCCGATAGAATGTGAGCATAAGCAGCTCATAAAAAGGAGACTTTAACATCAAAATGACCATTCTTCCTGCATCAACTTACTTGCATCATCTCGTTCCACTCTCGTGCCATCACTCGTTGAAATGCAACTGAAGTGGAGTGGTTCAACTTCCAAAAGTCCGGTTAGAGCTGTGAAACTGCCCTCAGCTGCACCACAACTGCTCATCTTCCCATTCCCTGCATAGGCAGTACACATTCAGAACCATGCACATGGACACTTAGCTTAAAATACAATTACATTTTTTGTCCAGAAAATGACCTCAAGTCACTGGACATCACTGTCTATACACAACACTGATCATCACTAACAATTTACACTACATAAATGGTGGGATGCATAAGGAACCAAGATCAGTACCTAATTTGATATTTGCTCCTTTTAGATTATTTAGATGGGATTTTGAAAGAATCAGAATTATTACTGCTGACTGTATGGCAAGAAATTTGTTGTTTTGCTGCAACACTACAGCGTATAGACAAGTATAGTGATTAATTGGGCTATCAGTTAATCAGGGCAGCCACTTACTGCATTTGGACCAGATCTTAAAGAACAAAAAATAATCGAGAGAATAACCGGTGAGTCCTGCCCTCAAATTTGCTTGGTCCACTTCCAACAATTCCCTCCCCTTTCTTGATCTCTCTGTCTCTATCTCTAGAGACAGCTTATCTACTGATGTCTATTATAAACCCATGGACTTTCATAGCTACCTGGACTATACCTCTTCCCTGTTACTTGTAAAAACACCATCCCCTTCTCTCAATTCCTCTGTCTCCACCGCATCTGCTCTCAGGATGTGGCTTTTCAGTCCAGAATGAAGGAGATGTCGTCCTCCTTCAAAGAAAGGAGCTTCCCTTCCTCCACCATCAACGATGCCCTCAACCACATCTCTTCTATTTCACACGTCTGGTCTTACACTATCCTCCCGCCACGCTACCACGGACAGAGTTCCTCTTCTCGTCACCAACCTCCCCACGAACCTCCATGCCCAGCAAATTCTCTAGAACTTCTGCCATCTTCAACAGCATCCCACCACCCCACCCCACTTTCTGCTTTCCACAGTAATTGTCCCCTACATGACTCCCTTTTCCATTTGTCCCTCCCCACTGATCTCCCTCCTGGCATTTATCCTTGCAAGCAGAACAAATGCTGCACCTGCCCTTACACTTCCTCCTTCACTACCATTTAAAGCCCCCAACAGTCCTTCCAGGTGAGGTGACATCACCTGTGAGTCACTGAGTCCGGTGCTCCCAGTGTGGCCTCCTGTATATCAGTGAGACACAACGCAGATGGGGAGACTGCTTCGCTGAGCACCTACACTCCACCCAACAGAAAAAGCAGGATCTCTCAGTGGCCATCTATTTTAATTCCACTTCCCATTCCCACTCTGACATGTCAATCAATGGCCTCCTCCAAGGCCATGAGTGAAGCCACACTCAAGCAGGAGAAACAACACCTTATATTCCATCTGGGTAGTGTCCAGCCTGATGGCATGAACATCGATTTCTCGTACTTCCGGTAATAGCACCCCGCCCCCCCACCACCAGTCCCCATTCCCTTTTCCTTCTCAACTCATCTCCTTGCCTCCCAATCACCTCCCTCTGGTGCTCCTTCCCCCCGTTTTCTTTCTTCCATGGCCAGCCTCCTATCCTCTTCTATTAAATTCCCCCTTCTCCAGCCCTGTATCTCTTCCACCAATCAACTTCCAGCTCTGCTTCACCTCTCCCCCTCCCGGTCTCACCAATCACCTTGTGGTTTCTCCCTCCCCTCATCCCATCTCTTAAATCTATTCATCTTTTGTTTCTCCAGTCCTGCTGAAGGGTTTTGGCCTGAAACATCTACTTTACTCTTTTCCATAGACGCTGCCTGGCCTGCTGAGTTCTCCAGCATTTCAAACATGTTGCCTGGATTTCCAGCCTCTGCAGATTTTCTCGTTTGTGTTTTCAGTTGTGTGTGCGCGTGCTTGTCTTCAAAAAGCAGTGGTTTTTGTCACTGATAATTGGCAAGAAAATAAACAGCAAGACAATTAAGTAGTGCTTTACTCACTGCAGTTTCAAGCTTAGCGATGCCAATATGGCTAGCAGTGAAAATGAGAAGATTTTACTACTTTAACAAGTTAGGAACCATGAAGAATTCAAAAGGTATTAAAAATCATCTTGAATTTTACAACGAAAATTGAGACTTGGAGGATGCAATCATCGAAAATTGTATGAAGGCAGTTCATTATCTACATTAGGTGCTTGCACTGATTTTGTTCATTTACACGGTACATGGTAACATGCACTGGATCCACTGATAACCATAATGTATTCATACAGTTTTATAATACTGTCGTAGTATTGAAAGTGTTCCAATTTGTTTTGTATTTCATTTAAATACATAATTTGTTACTCAGTTAAGCGTTAGCTTGTCCTTTCTATACTTTGTTAACTATTTCCATGAAACGTTAGCTAATTGGGGCAGCCACTTAAGTGGGTCTAAATGTACAGGTCCCAATGTGTTCCAATTAATCAGAATCCACTGTATTTATGGTACTGCTAAAGCTGTGGAATCATTTATACTGTGACAGGATTGTGCAGCATCAACTGTTATCATGCGTTGTAACATCAACTGATATAATGTTTTTATCAATTATGCTATTGTTTGCACTGTTGTAACTATATGTTGTAATTATGTGGTTTTGTGCAGGTCTTGTAGCTTGTAGCTTTAGTTTTTGGTCTTGTTTTTGTCTGGTGGATTTGGAGCTCCTTTCCGGGGAACGCACTAGATGGTAGCGCGATATTAATACGCAGCAGCCTCTCCAGACTCTGGATTGGGGATTGCCAAACGTTACGTGGATTTTCTGGTGTCGTCTGTTTTGTCATATGCTTTTATGATATCATTCTGGGGGAACGTTGTCTCATTTTTTAACTGCATTGCATTTGAGGTTTCTAAATGACAATAAACTGAATCTGAAGCTGCACAAGGATTCACAGTAGAGCAGAAGACCTTAAAATACAGAAGGAGACCCTTGAGCTTGTTTGATCCTCCACAATATTCCACGTGGGAATTTAAACTGGAGGTGGCAGTGTGTTTTTTTTTACGAGGTCAAGTTGCGAGCTCGACATCAACCCAGCATGGATGGAGAGAGCACGCTCAGGAGAGGTCTGTCACTGGATCGAACTCGGGAACCTCCGTTCTCGAGGCCGGCACTGATCTCACTATGCCACCAGCCGTTATGCTACTCAATAAAATCATGTTGATTAAGTGTGGTGAACGGGAGTTTCCATATGCAGTAAGGCTTCCCTCAGTCCAGATTTTATACTACGCCAATGCAGACATTTGTACTAACACTGCAATGTCACTAGAACATCAGAATTGTCCAAGATATTTGCAAAAAAATGATGAATCAACATATTGCAGTTCCACTGGAATCAAGTCACTTATCAGCTTCAGAAATAGTGTTTGACCACTCACCTGATAATACATCAGAAAGATCGATTTCATCAGATTGTACACCCACGCTGCTATTATAAGCATTTTTGCAGGATGAACCACACATTTCTAAATCAAACAGAACGGGATCAAAGGGCGAGCTGTATAAGCCATACCTGAAATTTCAAAACAGTTTCATCAATTAACCTAACTGAATATTAATTAAATTAAAAATACTTATGTAAAATCAGTAACTAATACATTTATGTTACCTCCATGGGCACATAAGCAAAATTAAGCCCAATATTTTAAAATCAGTGAAATAATGTATGTCTTCTTCCATCATTTTATTAATGCTAATTAAAATTAATTATTTTTTAAACTCAAAATCTGACAAAATTCTTTAAAAGCCTTGCTTTAGTGATTTCTATTTTAAATGGAAACATACGAAGGAGAAGGTCATTTAGGCTTTTGTACCTTCTAAACCATTCAGTAAACTTCATGACTGGTCTTTTATACTAGACACAGCAGTAAAATATTTGAAGTTATCTTGGAAACACCAGGCTAAAAGGAAAAGGGAATTTTAAATCATCTAGACTTCTAATTCCTAATCCATGCCTGATGACTCCCAATTTAAAAGGAATATCAATCAAGTTGCAAATGTACAATTTAGCTCCCAAACAAACTAAACGAAGTTTGCACGCCTCGCTGTATGAGATGTGTGCAAAGAACTTGAAAGAAACCAGAAGACCTCTGAAAGTTCATGGATACAGCACCTAAAAGGAATCATGGGCAAATACTGGGAGAGACATCAAGCTGAACAAGTTTTCTATCATTAGTGTTTATCCAAACAATATAGGTAAGGTATTAAGTCAGCAATCTCAATAACTCATTAGCAGGTGATATTAGTTACTCAGATCCTGTGCGAGAATGTTTAAAGCTCTAAGTGGATACCAGTCGGAACTTGCAATGATTTTCCATGTTATGACAATAGAAAAGAACGTGGCTTACAAGCAAGCACAAGGTGAGTGAAAAGAATACAACATAGTAAAATCTCTTGTTTTAAGTGAATAGCTCATATCCAAATTGATGAAATGTGGTAAATACTATGAATGACAATTTCATAATCAATGATAAGTAAATTTCAAAACAAATTGACATTCAATTAAGCAGAGCTACTGCATCAAGCACCTCCACTCCATCTGTCAAAAGTAGAACATTTGAACTCCTGTTCCCAACCCGACTATTAGTCCATGGCTCCTCTTGCGCCACGATGAGGCCAGCCTCAGGGTGGAGGAGCAACACCTTATATTCCGTACAGGTAGCCTTCAACCTGATGGCATGAATATCAATTTCTCCTTCTGGTAAAAATGTTCCCTTCTCCCTCCCTTCTTCTACTCCCCACTCTGGCCTCTCAACTCTTCTCACATGCCTATCTCCTCCCCCTGCGTCCCCTCCTCCTATGGTCCACTCCTCTCCTACCAGATTCCTTCCTCTTCAGCCTTTTTCATTTCTATCCACCTGGCTTCACCTATCACCTTCTAGCTACCTTTTTATTTTGGCATCTTCCCTCTTCCTTTCCAAACCTAAAGGCTCTCAGCCTAAAATGTCAGTCGTTTATTCACTTCTGTAGACATGCAGGTGTGTGACTGGCAACTAAATATTCCTGGTATTCACTAAGGAGAAGGATATTGAATTGTGTAAGGTAAGGGAAACAAGTAGGGAAGTTACAGAAACTATGACGATTGAAGAGGAAGAAACACTGGCACTTTTAAGGAATATAAAAGTGGATAAATCTCCGGGTCCTGACAAGATATCCCCTGGGACCTTGAGGGAAGTTAGTGTAGAAATATGTCATTAGAAACGGGAATAGTGCTGGAAGATTGGCGTACTGCTCATGTGGTTCCATTGTTTAAAAAGGATTCTAAGAGTAAACCTAGCAATTATAGGTCTGTCAGTTTGACGTCAGTGGTGGGTAAATTAATGAAAAGTATTCTTAGAGATGGTATATATAATTATCTGGATAGACAGGGTCTGATTAGAAACAGTCAGCATGGATTTGAGTGTGAAAGGTCATGTTTGACAAATCTTATTGAATTTTTTGAAGAGGTTACTAGGAAAGCTGACGAGGGTAAAGCAGTGGATGTTGCCTATATGGACTTCAGAAAGGCCTTTGACAAGGTTCCGCATGGAAGGTTAGTTAGGAAGGTTCAATCGTTAGGTATTAATACTGAAGTAGTAAAATGGATTTAACAGTGGCTTGATGGGAGATACCAGAGAGTAGTGGTGGATAACTGTTTGTCAGGTTGGAGGGCAGTGACTAGTGGTGTGCCTCAGGGATCTGTACTGGGTCCAATGTTGTTTGTCATATACATTAATGATCTGGATGATGGGGTGGTAAATTGGATTAGTAAGTATGCAGATGATACTAAAGTAGATGGTGTTGTGGATAATGAAGCAGGTTTTCAAAGCTTGCAGAGAGATTTAGGCCACTTAGAAGAGTGGGCTGAATGATGGCAGATGGAGTTCAATGCTGTTAAGTGTGAGGTGCTACATTTTGGTAGGAATAATCCAAATCGGACACACATGGTAAATGGTAGGGCATTGAAGAATGCAATAGAACAGAGTGATCTAGGAATAATGGTGCATAGTTCCCTGAAGGTGGAATCTCATGTGGATAGGGTGGTGAAGAAAGCTTTTGGTATTCTGGCCTTTATAAATCAGAGCATTGAGTATAGAAATTGGGATGCAATGTTAAAATTGTACAAAGCATTGGTAAGGCCAAATTTGGAGTATTGTGTACAGTTCTGGTCACCAAATTATAGGAAAGATGTCAACAAAATAAAGAGAGTACAGAGAAGATTTACCAGAATGTTACCTGGGTTTCAGCACCTAAGTTACAGGGAAAGGCTGAACAAGTTAGGTTTTTATTCTTTGGAGCATAGGAGGCTGAGGGGGGACTTGATAAAGGTATTTAAAATTATGAGGATAGATAGAGTTGATGTGGATAGGCTTTTTCCATTGAGAGTAGGGGAGATTCAAACAAGAGGACATGAGTTGAGAGCTAGGGGGCAAAAGTTTAAGGGTAACACGAGGGGGAATTTCTTTACTCAGAGAGTGGTAGCTGTGTGGAACGAGCTTCCAGTAAAGTGGTAGAGGCAGGTTCGGTATTGTCATTTAAAGTAAAATTGGATAGGTACATGGACAAGAAAGGAAAGGAGGGTTATGGGCTGAGTGCAGGCCAGTGGGACTAGGTGAGAGTAAGCGTTCGGCATGGACTAGAAGGGCCGAGATGGCCTGTTTCTGTGCTGTAATTGTTATATTGTTATATGTTTACCCAGCAAACAAGACTTTTTAAAATGGCCTTCACTGTAAGCATCACCTCCCAAAGACCCAGTGAAACTTCCTGCCAAACTGATCATTTATAAGACCTTTACAGACCTTTTTTAACAATACAAAAATGAGCTGAAATATTACAATTGCTGCAATGATAAAAATATTTTAAAACAAACTTCTGAATTATTAAAGTGAAACTTATAGCACCTGTATATTGGTCAGACCAAAATAAGTAAACAGCAACTGTCAAACTATTAAATTAAAAAACATGTTGAAAACCTGATCGCCATCAATTCTTAGGACAGTTGCTGGTATATATTTTATAAGTTATCAAGAATGCCACTTGACAACCAATTTGTATCTCACTTACTTTGCTTCACAGCAGATTGTATCTCAATGCTTTGCAAGTTAATTTATTTCCCCCTAAAAATGTAATTTATTCCACTTTTCAATAAGTTCACTTCCTAAATATTTAGCTATGGCCAAAAAGAAAGATAATGAGCGTTTGAAACTTATGTAGTTCAACTTTACATATTCTCTCCATCAACAGCATTATACTGATCAACAGCACTTCTGGTCAAGATGGCACCTGGGTACAACACTTCTTCGGTTGACATCTTCTGTACAGATTATGAAACCATACTATTTCACTTCTTATGTCTTTTACATTTGTTTTTCGCCTTGAATGTGATTCTGGAACTGCTGGAGCATGTGATTTGCAATTTGGAGATCGTTTGGATGCATCGGTACTCTGCAGTCTCCGACAGAATTCTGGGAGGCAGAGGCAGCAAGAGCGAACTTCATGATGGGCAGGCTGCAGGACGACATACAAGCCAAAGATAGTCTCTATTTTGCTGATTAAAGCTCCCATTGCTCGCTGATTAAAACGACGAGAGAGATTGAAATATCAAGGCGAATACAAAAGTTTGGAGATCGTTTGGGCACTTTAGCACTCTGCAGTCTGCGAGGATTCCAGGAAGCAGAAATTGCATTTTACTATGTACTGTACCAGCAGTTATGGTCGAAATGACAATAAAAGTGACCTGACTTGAACTTCATAGCGGGCAGGCTGTGGGACAGGGTGCAAGCCGACTTTTGAACCCATTTTGCTGATTAAAGCATCGGGACGAGTACCAGCTGCCTGCCTTTTGATTGCTCTGTACTGCAGAGAGAAAGGCCCGCCGCTGTGCCCAGAGAATATTACCCAGGTTTTCTGCGTTTAGGATGTGGACTTGGACTACAGATATTCTATTTCCCCCAGTCTTGTAGTTTTTTTTATATATATTCCGTGTTTTTTCGCCTGACCCTTCTCAGTTTTTAGTGCAAGGAGGGGGATTTAAGTGTCAATGTGCCCATTCCATTTTGTTTGGTTTTTATGTGGAAGGAGGGATTTGAGGGTTGATGTGCCTGTGCCATTTCGGGGTGGGGAGCGGTTGATGATTGTGCTGCCTTTCTTTTCTTTCTTGGTTTCATGGCGGCCCAGAATAGAAGAATTTCAGAGGTGTAGACTTTGATAATAAATGGACCTTTGAACATTAATTAGGAACAATAATGATCTATTTAATGTAAGCATGCATTTACAAGCCCTATTGCACAGTGTGCAGGTGCTATTTTGCTGACCTGGTCTGAAGTAAAGCTTCAAGAGGTGTGAGCCGATCTTGTAGCTGTTTGGAAACAGCAGTGAGAAGAGAAGCACAAACCGTACTACATCCTGCCAAATCTTCATCCTTGACATAGTTCAGTAGGACAAAGTACCAGAATACAGAGCCTGTTCCCATCAAGAAAAAAAAACACAAATTACCTCTAATACAAAAATACATTTACATTGAACTTGAACATTTTATTTAAAGTAATACCAAAAATATTTCCTGCATAAATGAAGCCTAAATATTGGCATAGATTAGCTTGGCCAAATACTGATGGGCTGAATTTCTATGTAATTCGGGGTTATTAGGTAAATTGATTCAGGATCTGACCCTATCGCACCCATTGAGTCCCAGAGCCTTTTCATCTACATAGAATGATCCAATTAGGGAACTCTGCGGCAGTCCTTAAGTTAATAGTGCAAATTCAAACCAAGGACACATTACATACAATTATTTTCTATAAAATTACAGGTTTGATGAACAAGATTCAAGTTCAAGCAATAAATGCTAAATTTAAAGTAGATAAGTTTTACATTGTCTTATCAAATAAACCACCAAAGCAGGTCCTTAAGTTCTTGCTTTTTATTTTATATCTTAAAAAATAAACACAAAACAAATGCATACTTATCAAGAGAATCAAAGTTTAACCTACCACCGGTTGCTGCTGCAGGCAAGTAAGGCAAATTATCGAGTAATGCTTTCAAAAGAGCTCCTCCAAATCCCAGCTGGCTTGGATCTGTTTTCCCACTACTGAAAAGAAGAAAATGTTCACTCCAAGTATGATGCAAAAATGTTAAATAGAACATATCCAATTCAACCATTTAAAGGTAAGAAATAATAAAAGTCAAATGAATTGATCACTGCTTAATTTGTGTGGTGTCACAATCCCTGCAAACTACTCTTTCTTACCTTATACAAAGTGCAAGAAACCGGGCACATTTGTGAGCTATACTTCGTCCAGCCTCAAAGAAGCAAACTCGTACAATGCTAGCAAGACGTTTCTTCGTTTTTGAGTGCAGACTTTCTTTGCCATCTCTGAAACTGTATTTGGACAAGTAGTGGAATATTAAAAAAAACTTTCACACACAGATCCATGGATTTGCAATGTCTGACATGTTCTTGTTAAGATAAAGTCAAAAAATTAAAAGATGGCAATGAAAATAATGAATACAGAGGTATCCATCCTCCAGGATTCCTTAATTTCAAAATATTCCTCTGGTTTGGAAGGCAGCAAATGTATCCTCACTTCTATAAAACAACTTGGGGAACTATAGACAGTTATCCTCATGTCAAAGTTAGGAAAATGCCAGAATCTATCAGTGAACAGGTACAGGGTAATTTGAAAGTAATCATACTGAGCTAGAGGAAAAGGAAATCCTAACTGGCCCATCTGTTATTTATTTGAGGTTTCAATTAGCAGTATAAATAAGGAGAAATCAACAGCAGTAGTAAAAGTAGAATTTCTTAAGCTGTTGATAAAATGCCATAAACAAAAGTTTATCAAGTAAAATTAAGTAGATGCATTGAAGGTTAAAAAATGTATAGAAAGCAGAGAATAAGACAAACTGGTTATTTTCAGATCAGGATGCTTCAACAATTAGGTTGCTGAAAGGATTGATACAGAGTCTCCACTATTCATAATGACTTGAGCAAGGAGCTATGTAATAAATCAAGCTTGTTGATTACCGTAGATTCCGGACTACAGAGCGCACCTGATTAAAAGCCGCTGGCTCTAATTTTAGAAATAAAATCAATTTTTTACTTGTACAGGCCGCACCGGATTTTCGGCCGCAGGTGTCCCACGTTGTAATATGAGATATTTACACAGAAAGATATTACACATGAGGATTTTTTAACTTTTAATTAAATCCATATGGTAACAAACAAATATATATTGCAAATGCTTTTTTTCGAACCGTGCCTGTAATACGGCTACTTTTAAATATACATACGTATCGGTAACACAAATTACGTTGCATATACTTTTTTACTGAACAGCACGAACAACATTCCAATATCTCCTAGCTACTGGTAAAAATATATATACTGCAGCCTACCAGGAAAAGTTATTGATCGACTTTAACTTAAAAGCAGCGTTTTCGCTCGGGTCTAATGAGCTCGGCTAATGTGCTCGGGTCTGATGTGCTCGGGTCTAATGAGCTCGCGTAACGCGATCGGGTCTAATCGGGTCTAATGAGCTCGGCTAATGTGCTCGGGTCTGATGAGCTCGCGTAACGCGATCGGGTCTAATCGGGTCTAATGAGCTCGGCTAATGTGCTCGGGTCTGATGTGTTCGGGTCTAATGAGCTCGCGTAACGCGATCGGGTCTAATCGGGTCTAATGAGCTCGGCTAATGTGCTCGGGTCTGATGAGCTCGCGTAACGCGATCGGGTCTAATCGGGTCTAATGAGCTCGGCTAATGTGCTCGGGTCTGATGTGCTCGCGTAATGCCCCCACCTTCCCGTTTATCGCAAACCGGTATTTTTCCCACAAGACGCGGCGAAACCGGGTGTGACGTCATAGCATCCCGGGATGTAGTACAGAAAACAAATATAGTTAAAACTCTTCTAACTTTAACTAACAAATGAATTACTAAGCGAAAATATTATAAACTAAGTAACTGCCATAAAGGCAGCACAATGCTTTTCTTCGAGTGTTTTCCATGTTGATGAGGGTGAGTACAAATGACTGATTTACAATAATTTAATTGTGAAAGTGCGCTTGATTTATCGTACAATTTCATTGGACCTCTGTGAACTACTCATCAATTTTCTTGGTCTACTGTTACGAGGCAAAATGTTTACGAGGCGGCATGAAAAAAAACCATGTAATAGCCGCTCTGGATTAAAGGCCGCAGAGTTCAAAGCTGTTCAAAATGTGGGAAAAAAGTAGCGGCTTATAATCCGGAATCTACGGTATATTAAAGCTGTGCAACAACTGGAATTGTAAAGAGAATACACTGAGGTTTTAGGGAGACAAAATAATAAGATGAGTGAACAGGCAAAAATATGAGAGATAGAATATAATGTTGAAATACATCATCCACTCCGGCAGAAAGAACCATGTTTTTATTAAAATGATGAGAGATTGAATACCAACACCTGTCACACAAATTAAAGTTAACAATTAACAAGACTAAGAATGCATTGGTCTTATTGCAAGAGGATTTGAATGCACGAGTTAGATTTCATTGAAATTATCTTGTATCCTGGCAAGACCATATCTGGACTACTGCAAGTTGGCCTGGTCTCCCTATTCGAGGAAGGATAACATGATAAACATTCACCAGTTGGAATACTGGAATGCGGGAGGATTGGCTCACGAGGACAGATTAAAGCAGCTTGACCTATACTGTCTGGAGTTTAGGAGAAGGAAAGATAGATTTGACCAGGTGGCAAATCCCTTGGTCTAAGCATTTACAGCAAATTGTCATAAAAGCATCAAGTTTACATATTGTGGCAAATTTTTTCTTACCCACTCAGTCCATTTGCATGCACTCCTGCCAACCAACAGAGAATATCCAATACCAGACTCTGAGCATGTTCACTGACAGGTCCATCATCTGATCTCTTGCACAGTGTATTAAGCAATTTTTCATGGAATTCTGAGAACTGCAACATTGCACACCGTTGCATTCTTAAAAACAAAAGCAGTGATTACCCTCTGTGATTATATTATCATAATTTATCTTTAGATAGACTTTTATTAGTTTGCCAATTTTAAATTTTCATTATACAATATCTACAATCCAAACTCATTCGTGTGTGTTGCATTTTGTACACAAGAACAGTATATATTGGAACCAAAAAAAAAAAAGCAAAAGTTGAAGCTTTTCCTCCCTGCCCCTTCCGAAGGAAGTTCTTGGTTTATGTTAGCAACCAAGTCCAAAATGTTCAATGTACACAAACTTCTAAAAACAAAGCTATCACCCACTCATGGTTAGGCTAGGCATATTACACTTCCTTAAATTCATGTTAGTGGAAAAAATAGCCCCTTACAAATTCCCAGACTTTATAACGTGGAGCTCAAGATCGGTTATATAACAATTGTATTTCAAAGGGGGTATTAAAAATTTTGTACATACACGTATTAATTCAGCATTATTTAAATCACCGAAGTTTCAGTTCGTAATCCAAACAATGATTTTCAAAACTTATATCCTATAACTTGAGCTGCCAACTCCTGCATTATTTTGATACCACTATTTCTATTCCAAGCTAATGTTTAATGGTCATTAAATACCTCTGTTCTCCTCCAATACACCAAGTTAGATTAGTAGTCTGAACTTTTGGGAGAAGAATCTGCAGTACTAATCCCAACACAATTCTATTAGAATTGACTAGGAACAAATTAAGCAGGAGCAAAAAAGATGAGATATGCAAATACCTTTGAAAATGTTAAAAACAAAGTTAACTCACCTTTCTTTTGGGATGCAAGTTTTCTTAAATCTTCGGATGGTGACAGAAACTTCCTGTAGCAGATCACAACCTTTAAGACTGTCAGGCTTCTTAGAAGAATTGGCAGGCTCAGTTGTTTTTGATGTGGATGTTTTTTCCTGTTAAAGGCAATACATTTACAAGTATATCAACAAAAGAACCACAAGTAGTACAAATCAATTGTCAAGAGACCGTATTTTACCTTTCCCGCTGAAACTTTGGCAAGCAATGAAGCAAGAGTGTGACTCTTGCTGTTCTGTGGCTTTGAGGCTTGCATTCTCATGACCGGCCTGATTCCACTGCCATTTAATTTCTCTTCATTTGCCTTCTCATTAGCTGACCTGATGTGAACTAAGAATGACCGATATTTGCCACCAGCCATGCCTGCTAAGAACCAAAAGTAAGTAATGCCAAGTTTAAACAGGGAAAACATTCAATGGTCAATAGGCACTTATTCAGTTTTAGAAAACAATTTATGTGATATTAATGTTACAAGTAAAAATGCTATGGTCAGAACCATATAGTACAAACAGACCCTTCAGCCCATTCTGTTTGTACCATCTTCTATACATACCCATCTATACATAGAGCCAGAAGCTTGGTGATTAAAAATTTTTTCAAGATGCTTCCACCGAATATCTTGAAAGTATCTTCACCACTTCCTCAGGCAGTATTTTCCAAACTCCAACCACCCTTGCCCCCAAGATTCTCTCTAAACCATGTACCTTCAATCTTAAATCTGCAATACATCCTATTACTATTGATGGTGAGGACATAGATGTGGTGAGGACCTGCAAGTACCTGAGAGTGCACCTGGATGCCAGACCCGAGTGAAGCACCAACACAGCGGCTGTGTACAAGGGCCAGAGTCGCCTCTACTTCCTGAAGAGACCGAGGTCCTTTGGAATATGCAGGCCTCTCCATCAAATGCTCTACCAGTCTGTTGTCACTAGTACAATTTTCTATGCAGTGGTGTGTTGGGCCAATGGTATCAACAAGGTTAACGCCAACAGGCTCAATAAACTGATTAGAAAGGCAAGCTCTGTTATAGAAGTCAAACTGGACACGCTGGAGGCTGAGGTAGAACAAAGGGCCCTACGGAATATCCTGGCAATTTTGGACAATGCTTCTCACCCTCTGTATGCCACCTTAGCTGAAAACAGGAGCACTTTTAGTCATAGATTAAGGCAACTGCACAGCTCCAAAGTGAGCTATGGAGTCATTCTTACCCCTAGCCATTAGACTCTATAACAAGTCAACTATAGCTAGGGGTGACACCCTCCTGTTAGACTGTTTTTATTACTTCTCTTCTAATAGTTGTATACTTAAGCACTTGTAATGTTACTGTGACACTAATTTCCTTTGGGATCAATAAAGTATCTCTTAGACAGCCCCTACCATTTTTTTTACTATCTACCTTATCTATCCTCCATATAATTTTAATCAGGACATTCCTCCAGTTGCAGATAAACAAACAAACCTATCCCCTCCCTCTTTATACCTGTAGTGCTCCAGTCCAGATAATATCCTGGAGTATCTCCTTTGCACTTTCCCTAGCACAATGACAATTTTCCTATTGTGTGGCTTTCAGAAATGCACACAACACTCCAAGTATGTCTAATCAATCTTCTGCTGATTCTCAGGAACCATTTTTTTTCCAGTAGGTGGAACAATATCTTAAAGGAGAAAAATCTTCTAAAATATTTGTCAAAATTTACTTGTTCTATTCTGGCCACAATAAAGCACATTTCACAGGGAAATGTAGTTGGAGAATGGGATTATTTAGTGATAAACTCATTGAACCAAGAAGGTCCCACTTTGACACAAGGGGATATGGAATATTAAACCAGGTCTGCATGTGAAATCAGCTGATTTCAACTAAATGTTAGGAACAAAACTTAGAACTACTTCTTCTATGATGACACTATCAAAAAAGAGACAGAAGCCAAATTATAATATAAATGAACTAGGTCATTCAGTTGTCATATAAAATTGTATGTCACTGACACTGTGGCTACAGAGTCCCTAACAGCCCAAGAATGAATCTTATTTAATTCACATCTACTCATAGTATGCAACCAATCAAAAAAGAATTTGCTTCCTCAATGCAGTCATAGCTAATCCAACTTGATCTTACCTTTGATAAGCTTAGGGCTAGTTAATGTTAACATTCCAGCATGTCCTGAAAGATCCAGGCCACTAGCCAACCATACAGGTCCACACAATATATCTTCCTTATGTTCCTCCAGAAACTGACACAGCCTAGGACCTTTTTAGGATTGAAATGCAAAGTTCAGTTGCATATATTTGCACTCTAATACATTTAAAATTACATTTACACAGAAAAGCTTACAAATGGCAAGCAATAAAATTCCCACCAATTTAAAATAAACTTTTTTGTGAGGTATTTACAAGCATCCATCGAGCACCAAATCATCCGAAGAACACACATAACTGCAGAGGAGGATCCTCTCAAAATCATCTATCCCAGTGATAAATGATCCCAAGACTATAATGTACTACACTGAAGGAGCGAATACTTATACTGTACTAAATTCTTCATCTAGGGAACCAAAGTTTGAGATAGAATGGAACAATATTGTATGTAGAAAAGTTTGCATGATGTAATTATTTAATTTCATTGCCTGGAATAGTACTAAGTAAAGAACCTTTACAATACTTGGTCAAGCCATAGCACCAATTGAATTGAATTGACTTTATTACTTACATCCTTCATATACATGAGTAAAAATCTTCACATTACATCTCCGTCTAAATGTGCAATTTATAGTAATTTATAATAAATAGTATGTACAACAAGATAGTCGATAAAACATAGAAATACAATTGTATCAGCATGAGTTAAGCAGTCTGGTGGCTTGGTGGAAGAAGCTGTCCCGGAGCCTGTTGGTCCTGGCTTTTATGCGGCAGTTCCGCTTCCCAGATGGTAGCATCTGGAACAGTTTGTGGTTGGGGTGACTTGGGTCCCCAATGACCCTTTGAGTCCTTTTTACACACGTCTTTGTAAATGTCCTGAATAGTGGGAAGTTCACATCTACAGATGCGCTGGGCTGTCCGCACCACTCTCTGCAGAGTCCTTCAATTGAGGGAAGTACAGTTGCCATACCAGGCAGTGATGCAGCCAGTCAGGATGCTCTAATAGATAGCGGGGTCAAGGGATATGGGGAGAGGGCAGGAACGGGGTACTGACTGTGTATGATCAGCCATGATCATAGTGAATGGCGGTGCTGGCTAGAAGGGCCAAATGGCCTACTCCTGCACCTACTGTTTATTGTCTCTCAATTGTGCCCCTGTAGGAAATTCGTAGGATTTGGGGGCCTACACCAAACTTCTTCAACTGTCACAGGTGAAAGAGGTGCTGTTGTGTCTTTTTCACTGCACAGCTGGGATGTACAGACCATGTGAGATCTCAATGATGTTTATGCCGATGAACTTAAAGCTATTCACCCTCTCAACCCCAGATTCATTGATGTCAATAGGGGCTAGCCTGTCTGCATTCCTCCTGTAGTCTACATATTCCTGTAATACTCATGTTTCATCTGCAATTTCCATGAGGAGTAGTGTCCTTGATTATTATATTTTGCACACCAGGCCTACAAAAAGTCTTCAGGCATTATTGCGAGCAAGGAAGTATCACTAAAATAATTAACATGGGTAATTCCTACAAGAATGAAAACTAGGTATATCATTATTTAAATAATATTACATAGCCTGGACACGGAGAAAGATGGGGGAGGGGGGAGAGAAAAAGAAATGAAGAACAAAAAATGGCCAATTTATGGAGAACCACAGTTCTTTGATTCTTGTTTGAAGAACATAAAGTTATTCAAGTCTTCGTAAATATTTCAAGACTCAATTAAGTCTCAGCGGCAAGGTTTCTTTCTGAAGTGAGACTATTTTCAAAATAAAAATTAAACTGAAAGGAAAAAGAAATGTGACCATGCAGCTAATAAAGTCAATTCAATTCCGTGTTGGTGAGGGTATTTATATAAAGCGTCAATTCATTTCATCACATTTCCCAGGTATGGTTTAAACAAAGCATGAATTCTCTCTGCAAACACGAGGAAATCTGCAGATGCTGGAAATTCAAACAACACACACAAAATGCTGCTGGAACACAGCAGGCCAGGTAGCATCTATAAGGAGAAGCACTGTCGATGTTTCGGGCTGAGACCCTTCGTCCTGAAACGTTGACAGTGCTTTTCCTAATAGATGCTGCCTGGCCTGCTGTGTTCCACCAGCATTTTGCGTGTGAATTCTCTCTACCATTTATGCATAATGACTGATCAAACTTTAAACCAGTTTCCAGAGTAATGAGTAGCCTTGCTCCTCTAACAATTAAAAATGTCATGACCAGTAGCTCTGTAAATGGATTATCTCTATTAAGGTCTTTGCAGTAATAGAACTCATTTAGCGTACCTTTTAAAAAGATATAACACATGGGCAATCGCATCAACCCCCCCCCCCCCCCCCAAACAAACACAAATTCAATGTTACACCATTCCCTTATATCTGTGAATGGATTCCTTAGGACATAAAACTTCACATGTTAAATGCCAGTTGAAAATCCCAGGTAATAAGTATCTCATTACAAATTTTTTTAAGAATGTGACCATTCACAGCTACAGAGAAATATTAAATTAAATATCACCAGGCATTGTCTTCCCCTCCCAGCCCAAGAGAAACATTTCAAGTTAACCTTGAGATTCATCCACATCCATGGGGTACTGCAAGTCTTCATTTAAATCAACAAAAGACCTTCCATTCCTCTCTATCTCCACATGAGAAGCTGGCGACAAAGGAAATAATATCTGCTTGTCAACTGCAGACTCTGCAATAAATAAGAAATTAATGATTGACTAAAACTACAATGAATATACTCCACACCCTTGATCATCATCTCACCAAGAAATAATTTACCTAAATGCAGCTGATAAAAGGAAGTGAAAGCTATGTAAACTATTTTTTCTACACAAGTAATTTACTGAAAATTCATTGCTAAATTCAAGATTAACACAACTGCATTTGTAATCAAATTCAGGAAAAAAATAAAGACCCCTCCCTCTCCCCAATAAAAAATACTCACCAGTGACTTTACCTAATCCAGGTGCTTTGTTCTTCAATAAAGTAACTTGAATCTGTGGAATGTTTGTGATATTTGAATTCAGGACAAATTTGAAGTCCACGTGTCCAACCATGCACGCCTTGGGCAAAACCAGTTCAAAAACATGTTCCTCCCAACTGGTACTATGTATATAAAAAAAGAAATACCTCAGTAACACAAACCCACAATGGACAAACACTGCTAGAAAATAATGGTCCAGAGAAAGTCTGTGAAAACATGGCTTCATAAAGAGTCAGAGAGCAGGGACATAACTCCTGCAGTTCACCAAATCCATGCCGATCATCATGCACTGATTTATATTAATCCCGTTTTGTTCTCCCCACATTCCCTATTACTTCCCCTGATTCTACAACTCAATATAGGCAATTTAGAATGGCCAGTTAGCCAAACAACCCAAATATCTCTGGAATATTGCAGAAAACTAAAGCACCCAGAGAAATTCTAGTCACAAGAGCACCTTCACGGTGGAGAGCCTTTTGACTGGCTGCATTGCTACCTGGGTACAGAGGCTCAAACGTACAGGATTGAAAAAGGCTACAGAGGAGTGCAGTCTCAGCTAGCTTCCATCACAGGGATAGGCCTCCCCACATCAAGGAGATCTTCAAAAGGCAACACCTTAAGGTGGCATCCACTGCAAAGGCCCCTCACCATCAGGGATATGCACTCTTCTAATTACTAGTGTTGGGGAGCAGGTAAAGGAGCACTCACACTCAAAGTTAAAGAACATTTTCTTCCCTTCCATCATTAGATTTCTGAACTGCTTACAAGCACCTTACTATTCCTCTTTATTGTAACAGTAATTTTTATGTCAGCCACTGTATTGGTGTGACAAAATAACAAATTTCACAACGCGTCTGTGACAATGAGCTGGCTTCTGATTCAGACAACATCTGTGGTAGGATTAAATCTGAGTCACTGGAACTGTGAGGCAGCAATTCTTTACCTGCATCACCGTGCATCCCTTGTTTAACTTTCAAAAATAATTCAGATATGGAAGTGAGAACATAAACTTAAGAATTGAGCAGAATTTCCTCTGAACTCCTTCCACAGCAAAACATTCTCAAAGTAACTCCAACTGTAGTGCTGAATCACTCAAATCTTGAACTAAATGACTATAAAGTAGTATGCAAAGAACAAAAAAAATTCGGAGAATTTCCAATTATAATCAAAATTGTGTTCAATTAAAATTCAGAATTTGCAAAAATATTACTGTAAAGAGATCAACAAGTTGCACGTAAATTAATGAAGCCCAACAGCTGCAAGCAAAGTCACCAGTAGGCCAAAGTAGCAAGATATGGGAGTTAAAAAAAAAGGCCAATACCAGAAATATTAGAAGAATATTACCAGAAATGTTAAATTTATTGATATTTGAAAACACTGGGAATGTCAGGATTAAATATCATAGTGAGAACTTCAAGTCCAAGATGCTGGGAAAACTAGACATCAATGTGATTTAATGAATGAGAAGCAGATGCTGCAGGCAGTATGTGAAGAGTAAGAACTGCCACAACAGCACTGGAATAGTTGAAGTTGGAAATAAATGTCATTGGTTTTCAATGGCAAGTAGATTGAGATGTGTGCATTAAGTTGTCTGTATGATAGAGGATGAGAAGAGAAGGCTAAGGAGTAAACCCTACACAAATTCGGAGTGGAGCCCCTAAGGCAGTTGGAGGACGTATCACGTCACTTCCCCACAGCTCCTGCAGCCAAACTGATGCCAAATGTACTGCTTTGCATTCCTTTGGACTACATCCACGAGGCCAAGAGGACGGATCTTGACATCTGGGCAGCCCAGGATCTCCATATTCATCGCCCAAGTCTGCGCCCTGTCCTAAACTGGGCACATCCATTGTCCACTTAAAACAGATAGAGGACAACTTGCTATCAAAATATTTACCAAGGTACCAATTTCTGGTTTGGCCACAGATGTGACAGAAAATAAAACCCATAACAAGCAAAGATTTAAAGACAATAGTAATCACGATGCTTTCAATATTTTAACCAAAAAGGAGTGCAGGACAGCAACAAAGCAACATACAACATTGACAACTGTACCAAACACAATTTATTAAAAGATTTAAAGAATGCTGTAAATTTAGTAGCAGAAAACATGGTACCAAAATTCAAGACTAGACCATTTCTTTTACCTATCTGACTGCAGCTTCCAGGTGCGAGTGTGCTGGGCTGCATCTCCATGGTGTTGCTGATGCAGATGCTGTGGATGCCGCCTCTGCTGTTGCTCCTGCTGAACTTCCACCCAACATGGAGGGACTGTAGCTGAAAATCGTGGAGTCAATGTCTCAAATCTAGTTAGTTCCACCAGTGATGTTAATACATCTGCAGAGAAAGGACGATCCACCAACAAATCGACTCCTATGTAAAAACAAGTAAAATATTATTTAGTTAGATCAAATGAATCTCTCCTCCTAATTCTCCCATAAAACAAACATTCGGCTACTAGAGTTTTAATAACACCCTCAGTCTAGATAAGTCTGGGGTTCATTTAAAGAAAATGAAAACTCCATTTTCGAACCATCAATCTGCACTTAATAAACCATATTAACATTATTTTTATTGTCTTAATTCAGTTTTAAAGCATTGATTTATAACCCCAATATTTATTTTGGAATTAGAATTCAATGCCAAGAGAGTCAAGGCAGAAGTGAGTATAAAACACTATGACTAAGGTGAAGGTGCTTGGGAAGCTATAAGGGCCAAAGGTCGATAAGTCACCTAGACCAGATAAGGTAGCTAAAGAGATTGTGGAAGCATTAAGAATCACTAGATTCTGGAATGGTTCTAAAGGGCTGAGAAATCACAAATATCACTCCACTCTACAAAGAAAGTGAGGCAAAAACACAGCAAATGATAGGCTGGTAGCCTGACTCCAGTGGTTAGCATGATGTCAAAGTCCTCTTCCAAGATGAGGTTTCAGGGCACTTGGAGGCACATGTTAAAAATAGGCTGAATTCTGCATGACTTCCTTATTGAGAAGTCTTGCCTAACAACCCATAACAAACAAAGATTTAAAGATAACAGTAATCATGATGCTTTGAGGAAGTAACAAACAGGACAGACAACGGAGTCAGTAAACGTGGTGTATCTGGAATTTCAGAAGGCTTTTGGCAACGTGCCACATACGAGGCTGCTATACAGGATAGCAGCCTGTAGTATCGTTGCTGTAATACTAGCATTGATAGAAGTCTAGCTGACTGGAAGAAAGCAGAGTCAGAAAAATAATTAGGCTTTTTCTAGTTGGCTGTTGGTGACTCGTGGTGTTCCACAGGGTTTGATGTTGTGAACTAATTTTCACATTATATATTAATAATTTGGATGACAGAATTGATGGCTTTGTGGCTAGGTTTTCAGACAATACAAAGATAGGTGGAGGGGCATGTAGTAGTGAGGAAGCAGGGAGTCTGCAAAAGAACTTGGACAGATTAGGAGAATGGACAAAGGAGGAATATAATGAAGTGTATGGTCTTGCACTTTGGTACAAGGAATAACGGCACAGACCAGTCACTAAATGGGGAGCAAATTTAGAAAGCAAACACGAGGAAATCTGCAGATGCTGGAAATTCGAACAACATACACAAAATGCTGTGTTCCACCAGCATTTTGTGTGCGTTGAGCAAATTTAGAAATTGGGTGTGCAGAGAGTGTCATAGTGCAGGATTCCCTGAAGGTTAACTTGAAGGTTGAGACAATAGTAAGGAAGGCAAATGCAATGTTACCATTCATTTCCAGAGGTCTAGAATATATGCCGGGCCTTCAAAAGGCATTAGTCCGATGACATTTTAAGTATTGTGAGCAGTTTGGGGTTCCATACCAATGGAAGAATGTGCTATCTTTGGAGAGGTTCCAGAGATTTACAAGAACTCACAGGAATGAAAGGGTTAAGGTTAATGTATGAGAAGCATTTGATGATTCTGGATTTGAACTAACTGGGAGTTTAAAAGAATGAAGGGGAATCTTACTGAACTTACTGAGTATTGAAACACCTGAATATAGTGGAAAGGGAAAGGATGTTTCACATACCAGAGGGGGCAGCCTTAAAACAGAAGAACATCCCTTCAGAACAAAGATGAGGAAGAATTTCTTTAGCCAGAGGGTGGTGAATCTATGGAATTTACTGCCACAGACAGCCATGATTGTCAAGTTATTGGGTATACTTAAAACAGAAATTGATAGTGTGGTGGTCAATTGCTGCTTGTTCTTTCTTCCAGCCAATAAAAGCCTATATCTCACCTCACGTCTCCAAGAGTTATTGATGGTGCATCAATTTTATTGGCTGGAAGAAGGAACAAGCAGCAATTGACCACCACACTGCACCCTGGAGGCCGGGGCGGAGTCCCCAATCGCTTTTATACCAGGGTCCGTGAGAGGAGCCACAGGAGCAGTCGGGGGGGGGGGGGGGGGGGGGCCTGTCCAGACAGGTATATGTAGTTCACCACAGATAGATCCTTGATTAGTAAGGTTGTCAATGTTATAGGAAAAGGCAGGAGAACGGGGCTGGGAAGGAAAATAAATCAGCCATGATGGAATGGTGGTGCCAATGACGGGCTGAATGGTCTAACTCTGTGTCTACGTCATGTTTGATATTTTGTAAAACATGCTAATTCACCTCAATGGTCAAAATATAAAATTATAAAGTGTGCCTTTCTTCTTCATTAAAGCAGTAATGGCCTTTTCTTACTAAAGCCAAATAAAGTCTGACTACTGAGAGCATCATATGATCATTAATAACAGATACCAATATGCTTAGGATGTGTGATGGTGGCAAAATGGCTAAAATGTTAGACTAGTAATCCAGACAGAAGTTCAAATCTGAGTGGCAGTTGTTGAATTTAAATAAAATTAGTCAAAGATTTAGCTGTGAATCAAAAATAAATGCCAAATTCTCACACAGGCCCATCTTATTCTCTTTTGACCAGAGAGAAAACTTGTTGTCCTTATAGGGACTGGCCAAGATGTAACTCTTAAAGGCCCTTTAATATGGTGCAATGAACCACTTAGTTCAAAGTAGTTAGGAATGGGCAATCAATGCTGCCTTACCAGGTAAACAACCTGTAAAATGAAAAAAGAGATTACCCCATAATTTGATATCATTTAATGAAATATCACTACAAGAACATGCTGAAGTGAAATTTTCATAGACGTATGGACAGGAACTCAGACAAACATCCTAGGATACTCACTCATAAACTGAAAGAAACAAAGTGCCACTGATGCTTTAAATTGCTGACATCAAATCAAATGTCTGAATGCATTTGATAATCTGAGATGAAGCAAACAAATTGCTCATAGATAATGGCAATAGGTTTCCCAAAAATAGCAGACTGAAATATTTTTTAAAAACATTGAAAAATTCTTAACTTTCCGTGAAAAACTGAGGCATCACTAGTTAAAGGAATCCTAAATGGCCATTTAGTTGCTTCCAGCTCTATTTTTTTTTAAACATACAGAGAAAGGGGGGGGGGGGGGATGGAGGATGAACATAGCACATTTATAATTTGTAAAACTTTGTTATCGTGTGTGAACAGTTAAACACACACACACACACTATAATAAAGCAAGATTTTGGTCTTGCTACCTACCACTAACTTCTCAACCATGCCTAAAAAAGCTCAGATTATAGAAACCTACTATCTTTAGCCACAACTTTACTCAGAAGACCGCTCACATCCAAATAACTTTTCATTAACACTGAATTTGGTTATTTATCTTTATTACACAGTTTGTAGAGTTTCAGTCTCATGCTGTACAAATTATTCTTTTCTTGTATAGGTACAAGTATATAATGTGTAATGTTGATTCTCAGGATATATGCTTTGGATATACAAATTTCTTGCTAAAAAAACAAACTCACTCTCTACCCACAGAAATATACTACACCAAAATATTCATTAAGCATTTAGCACAGCCTTTCAAAGTACAAAATATTTAATTTTCCAGAGTGGCACCTATTTCATAAATCAAGAAATAGCTACCTCTATAGGCCAAAAGAAATGGTTGAGGCAAGCAACACATCTACGTGTGGGCAAATAAGAAGCCAGTGCTGACAGCAGAGGTCAGCAAATGGCTGAGACATCATGCTGCTGCCCTCAGACTGGGGGATAAGAAAGCTCTCAGGTCACCAAAAGCTGTGCTTTCCCACGCCATCTTTTCAGGAAGGCAAAATGGTATTATTCAGAGAATATTCAGCTGTTTCTGTGACACCACATACATGAGGCACATGTGGCAGGGCATTCAGACCATATTAGACTATTAATTCACCATGTGTCTCTTCCTAATACACAGTGTTTGAAGCAGGGAATGAAGTACTGGCTGCAGCTGATGTGAGGAAGACCTGAGCCAGCATCAACCCACATAAAGCTGTGGGCTCTGATAACATATCTGGTCGGGTGCTGAGGGACCATGCAGCCCAATTAACTAAGGTTCTAACAGACCCACTGTCAATATCTTTCTGGAACTGAGACCCCTCAGCTTCAAATCAGCCACCATTATCCTGGGGCCCAAGAGGGAAACGGTAACTTGCCTCAACAGTGCTTTGAGGAACTGGTCATGTATCACAGTAAATCTCATCTTTTTATGACATAGTACCCTTTCAAGTTCACTTACCATTCAAATCAATCCACTAATGATGCCATAGCTTCTGCATTCCACTCCATCCCATACAAACTGGAAAATGGTGCCTCACATGCCAGGACACTGTTCATTGATTTCAGCTTAACATTTAATATGATCATTCCTCAGAAGCTGGTGGGTAAACTGTTCTCATTGGGTCTCAGCACCTCTCTCTGTAACTGGAGCTCAAACTTCTTGACAGAAAGGCTACAGTCAACCCACATTGGCTGCAACATCTCTTGCTCCTTCACGCTGAGCACCGGCATTCCCCAAGGTTATATGCTCAGCCCACTGCTGATGCATGACTGCACAGTTAGATCCAGTTCAAACTGAATCAAGTTTAATGACACCAGCGGTTTGCTGATGACATGAGACTGTACAGAGAGGAGGTACAGCAGCTGGTAGAATGGTGCAAGAACAACTTAAGTCTCAACATGGATAAGACCAAAGAGATGATTGTGGACTTGAGGATGGTGCAGGCGGATCACTGTCCATTGCACATTCAGAGCTCCTCCAAGGAGAAAATGAGCACCAAGTTTCTGGGATTACACATAACAGACAATCTCATCTGGTCCCTCAACACCACCTCTTTGGTCAAGAAAGCACAGCAGCGTCTCCGCTTCCTACGGCGGCGGCCAGTGAGCCTTCAACCCCCCGCCCCCTACTTTAATCAATTTTTACAGGAACACCACTGAGACTGTCTTAACCAGCTGCATCACCATCTGGTATGAGAATTGCAAGGCATCTAACTGTAAATCTCTACTAAGGATTGCGAGGACTACTGAGAGAATCATCAGGGTCTCTCTTCTACCCAGAGATACTTGTCAGGAGCACTGCGTATGCAAGGCCGTTAAACAATGTTTGATGGGTGGGTGGGATCATTGACAATCTCTTTGACCCCCTACCATCAAGTAGGAGGTACCACAGCATTAGAACAAGAACTGTTAGATGGGAAACGCTTCTTCCCCCCAGGCCATAAGACTACTGAACTTCCTGCCATCATCCAGATTTTATCGTTGAGTGCCAGTAGCATTGCATTGTCTTTTTTTAAAAACTTGTATTGTACATGCATCTTAATATGGTTGGCGCGACTGTGACGAAACACAATTTCCCTCGGGATCAATAAAGTATGTCTGTCTGTTATTTGTTAATTTATTTGTATTAATATTACTTCACGTGTTACATGAGTGAGTTATATGTACTGTGCTGGACACCTTGGTCCAGAGAAACATTGTTTTATTTGGCTGTATACATGTGTATGATTGAATGACAACAAACTGAATTTGAAATTGACAACTTTTAAAAGACACTTGGACAGGTACATGGACTGGAAAGGCTCAGGTAAGCTTATTGGCCAAATGCTGACAAGTGGAGCTGCTTGGATGAGGCAGCTTGGCCAGCAATGACCAGTTGAGCTGAATATCTAGCGTCCGTTCTGTATGACTCCATAATTCCCCATTTACAAGTAAGTTTCATTTATTTTCCTATTACTCACTATGCAAGAAATACAGCAAGAAATTCACTGTGAAATAAATTCTTAAAACGATACATACATCTCAAATATCTCAGAACACTTCACATATCAAGGACAGATATTTCACTTGGAAAGTGTTGCTGCCATTTGGTACAGCAAACACCCATAAAAATTATCAGAATTATTACTATCTTGGAATAGATTCATTGGAAGTTTGCAATGATTGAACATGCCATCTAAAACTTTGACAAACTTCTATAGATGTATGGTGAAGAGTATAATGACTGATTGTATGGAAACACTAATGCCCTTGAACAAAATATCCTACAAAATGGAGTGCATACAGCACAGTCCATCACAGGTAATGCCCTCCCTACCAATGAACACATCTACACAGAGCACTGTTGAGAACTTACACCACCCAGGGCATGCTCTGTTCTTGCTGCTGCCATCAGGGAGGTGGTACAGGAGCCTCAGGACTTATACCACCAAGTTCATGGACAGTTATTACCCCTCAGACATCAGGCTCTTGAACCAGTGGGGATAACATCATCTGTCCTATCACTGAACTGCTCTCACAATCAATGCACTCATCTCATGTTCACAATATCTGTTGCTTATTTATTATTTTTATTTTATTTCTCTTTTGTATTTGCAGTTCGTCATCGTTTGCACATTGGTTGTTTGTCTATCATGTAGGTATGGTCCTTCGTGGATTCTATTATGGTTCTTGGATTTACTGAGCATGGCTGAATGAAAAAGAATCTCAGGGTTGCATATAGTGACATATATGTACTTGGATAATAAACTTACTTTGAACTTAGAAGACAGAATACAGAAAAAGTTTGGAGTGCATATCCCATTGAAATTTTTACCTGCAATTCCAGGACTAGACGTGTTGGACGTATGCCTGCTTCCTTCAGACAACTGGTCTATTCCTTTAGGAAGGTTGCCATCCACAAATATATCAGTTTCATCTGCATCATCAGAAGCCCCTCCAATCTGAAGGAAGTGAAGTTCTCCACCTTTAAGAAATGGAATTCATTAGAGCATGTTCTCCAGTACCACTTCAAGTTGCAGAGTAAATCATATGACGTTACAGACATTTTACAGACGCGTTTAGTTTTCTTCCAGTCAGGCAAAATGGATGCATACATACAATGCTTCACTGCAAGGACAGCTTAGAAGCTAATGAAACATTATTATTATTATTATTATTATTACACAAACTGTTTGCAATCCTGATTACTTACAAGAACCTCAAACTCATCTATTAATTGCCTTTTTGCATGATATTTTAGATTAATCCTTTTAAAAATAATAGTATATACATTGTTTCATCAGTTATTCAAAACTATATCTTTGTCAGGGTGTCATACAGCCTCCACCTCTAAAGCACATGCTGCAGGAAATGGATAAATCAAATAGACGTAGTGGAAAATTTTTTAACTTGTATCTGCTTTGCCCCCCTCCACCCTCCGCCCCCCAGTGTAACCTCCCTTCTTCACAATTAGCAACCAAAGCATTCCTCATTCAAATCCTCAAAAACTAATGCTAAAAGATAGCATTTGAGGTTTTCCCCTCTTTCTTATGGAAATAGTTCTGCAGGTGTACTAATCCAAAATTAAGTAGTTAAGATTCATTACTATATCCCCTGTGCTATTAATTCTTGGAGAAACCACAATCCTTATCTTATTCCATCTCCTTCCACGGTCAGTCATGTTAGAATTCCTTTCTCACCACGTGACCAATCCACATCTTGTAGTCAGTGTCTGCTTTATCTGGACTCTCTGATACTCCCACATTTACCCACCTAATCAGCAGATTCAGAGGAAGTACGATATCTCATTTACAAAGGCCATTTGCAGACCTTGTTCCCACTCAGAATATGCAAATATTTTCTATTTTTTGGAAATGCATCAGCAATCAATGTAAACCAGAAGTGACAAAGAGGTACCAGCTCCATGGTGTGAAGCTGAACACTGGTTCTAGGGCAACGTCTAAACGCCAATTTAGCATTGCACTTTTTCAATAATCTTGTCAATAGCTTGTGGCCATTATGAATTTTTCAATCAAACTGCCATGCCTCAAAAAAGACCCCCATGAGCAAGGGCACTCTGGAAAACAGAACTACTCCAAGCAAACTTTTCCAGAAGATATTTGATGACATTTCACATAATGCATACAAAGATGACAATATTAACCTAATATCATGCATTAGAATTCAACAACTGGATTAAAGACTAATTTGGAATTGGTTCATTATTCTCATATGTACTGAAATATAGTGAAAGGTTTGTCATGTTTGGTGTTCATACAGTTCAAATTATACAGTGTATTGAGGTAGAAAAAGGAAAAATGATAACAATGCAGAATAAAGAACAACAAATATAGAGAAGGCAAACAGTAGGATGCAAGAGCATAATGAGATAGATTGTGAAGTCAAAAGTCCATCTTATTGAACTAAGGAACCATTTAAAAAATCAACAACAGAGCAGAAGCTGCCTTTCACCTTGGTGATATGCGCTTTCAGACTTTTCTATTTTCTGCCCAATGGAAGAGAGAAGAGAAAAATGCCTGGGATAGGTGGGGTCTTTGATAATGCTGCTTTATCAAGGCAGTGAAAAGCATAGACAAAGCCCATAGAGGAGAAACTTGTTTTAGTGACATGCAGTTCTAACTTGCACTCTCGTGCAAAACTTTTGCCTTACCAAGTCATTATAAGCCACATTAATAAAAAGAAATGGAGGGCCAATAGGAACGTCCTGAGTATGCAGAGGCACTGCTGAGTTTTTTTTAGCCGTGACATGTGTGTTGACAGGTGATTGGTGATGTTCACTCCTACAAACCTGAAGTTCGAACCTCTCAGGCACAACACTGTTGAAGTGAACAGCAGCACGTACACCAACACCCTTCCTGAAGTCAGTGACCAGCTCTTTTGTTTTGCTGACATTGAAGGAAAGGTGTTGTCATAACACCACATTACTAAGTTCTCAATCTCCTCCCTGCACTCAAATTCATCTTTATTTGAGACACAGCCCACTATGGTGGAATCATGTGCAAACCTTCAAACAGAGCTAGAACAAAATATGGCTACTCAGTCATGAGTGTACAACAGGGGAACAAGGATATAACTTTGTGGAGCACTCGTGTTTAGAACCGTCATGACAGAGATGTTGCTGCCTATCCTTATTAATTGTAGTCTGTTGGTCAGGAAAGTCAAGGACCCAGGAGGCGTTGACTCCCAGATTCTGGAGTTAAGTAGTGAGCTGGCTTGGAATAATAACATTTAAGGTGGAACTGAAATCAACGAACAATCGTCAGAAGTAGGATATCTTTACTGTCCAGATGCTCCAGAGATGAGTGTAGAGCCAGGGAGATGGCATCCCATCCAGGCCTCTTTCAAATTGTAGAGGAAGGGCAATGGGTGAAGATTGTCTGGAAGGCTGGAATTAACTCGAGCCATGACCAGCCTCTCAAAGCATTTCATCATGGTTGATACCAGTGCCACTGGACAGTAGCCATTAAGGCATATTGATCTTCTCAAGACAGGTGAGAACCACAAACTAAGGATCCTGGCTTGTTCTTAGATCTGCACAGGATCTAAGAACATATCAGGGTCACTACCAAGGACAGATAAAACAGATGAGAGGTGATAAGAGCAGATAATAAAGAACTAGTTTTTCTACAGGACAGAAGTGAATTCAAATTATTAGTTAGCTAAAGCAGGATACAGCATGTTGATGGTGTCAGAAACCCAGATATATTGCAAATTGAACAAGTTTTCACTTTCATCCTGGCATTTATAATTCAAAAGTCATTGATAGGTCCTATAATTGTGGATGAATTTTAATGTAAAAATGTGATGTTATTGGACAAAGTTAAAGGAAACTGGGCAAGTACTATTTGCAAGATGCACAATATGGCCTTGCACTTGATGATCTGCCTGCACTTTTTCTCAGTAATACTACATTCCACATTATTATTGTATTTTCCTGGGTTATCTTGATGTAATGATTGAACGAAATGATATGTAAAAGTTTTTCACTGTATGTGAGATAATAATTCAATTTACCAATTCTGTCATAAAAAATTAACAGAATTTCAGAAATGGTTACTCATCAGTAAAGTAAACTGGCAGAAAACCTATCATACATGCAACCATATGAGGAGAAAGTGAAGAAATGAGGTTGTTTACACAATGACATGACCAGAATTATAGTCAATAATGAATCGCCTAGACATCGCAGAAAACCACCTATCCTAGGCGATGGTTTAACTTCATCAGAAAATCAATATGTCCATTTCCAGCATAGTCTCTGCTGCTTTTCACTGAATTAAGTTTGGACCTAACCAATACGGCAGAAGTGTCACAGTGAACAGTCAACTAAAGGCTCAAAAGGTATATTTAGGGCAAGTAGCACTCACGTCATTTGACTTGGCAATTACGTGTGACATTTCAGTACATGATTCAGAACTATCAAGGTTCATTTACCACTTAAATTTTGACAGAATGATAATATTTATATGGCCCTTTTCCAGTGATCTGAGCAGTTAATATGAAAATTGACATGGACACAGGGGGAGGTTAATAAAGAATTTGGATCAAAGCAAAGATGATACTTTTTAAAAAAGGCTAAGATTCCTTTCCTGTTCATTCCAGTGTTGAAGAATGAAGTTTAAAAAAAACACGCTGGAGGAGAATGGCCCTACTAGGACACTTCAATGTATCACGTTAGGCCGATGAAAAGAACAAATGACTCCATTAAATGACGTGTTCTATGACATTGATCAAATCAATGTAAAGGAAATACTGAATGCAATGACTGAAGGATGAAAATCACTAGTATTGGGATACATCCTAAAAACAAGAAATTCAAAACATCCTTCTTTTAGCTGATACAAAAGGTTTCAAACAAGAATTTCACTTCTACATTCAGACACAATAAACTTGTATTAACAACGCTCCAACCTTTGTAGTCACAGTGATTTGAAACAGGATATTAACTAGCAACCATAATGACGCACTCAACTTTTTACAACTTTCCATACTGGAAACATTCAAAATTATATCACTGCTGCCAAAATGAAATCTGTTTTTCAAAGGATCAGTACTTTAGTTTTCTGTTCTAAGAACTGATCATCGTGAATAAAACACAGATCCACACACAAGCAGTAATACGATCAAGTCACTTACTAATGTTTCAATTGTCAAGTTACTTGAAAAGTATATTAAAAAGGTCCTTTCCTGTCTAAATGATGACATTTTCCATTCATGTAGTTAATACACGGTGGGCCAACAACTTACACTTTTAAAATTCAGTATTAAAATATATTAAATAAGCTATTTCCCATTTCCTTTGCATTTTTTGAAAAAATAGAATACTATAAACAAGCCCCAGCTTTCAGCAATATCCACAATAATGAACTTCGTATTTTGCTTTAGCATTAATTTACATTTTTCATAAGGAATTCAAGCATACTCAAAATAAAGTTTAGGCATAATTATTTAATATGTTTCTCAGTAGGAACCCACTAGGCTCTAAGAGTCTTAATAGTTGTCAGAGGTAAAAATAGTCAATTCTAAAGCTTTAAAAGCAGAAATTAAAATAAAGGGTAAAAGAGCACCTGCCCCCCCCCCCAAAAAAAAAGAACAGCAGAGTGAAGACCTAATTCATTAAGTATGGGTTGAAAAGAGATAAGGATGACAGATGGTTGGACAAAGTGTAAAGAATTATCATTTAGAGATGGAAGGAGAATGCTTTGTAAAGCTTTGTAAAGGAGCAACACTATTTTACCAGAAATAGTCAGAGAATGGGAAGGCAAAGATAGGGCATGAAGCACACTTCACTGCTTAAAAAGCAAAGCAGCTTAATAAACTTAACACAATTTATTGCCAAGTTCAAGATTAAAGAAAGGACATTAAAGTATCGCAGAAGGAATATAATCAGGGACATGACACATCTATTCCCGGATGGCTGCTGAGTAAGATACAGGACTTTTTAAACTCTCAAAATGAATGGTTAACACTGCAATTGCCTTCCTTATTACCTTACTAAATTTCAAAGAATGTAGACAAAATCTATAAGGACGTTGCAGGGACCTGAGCACCTGAGTTACAGGGAAAAAATGAATTCATTAAGACTTTATTCCCTGGAGCATATGAGAATGAGGGGAGAGATTATAAAAATAGATCTATAAGTACTTGCAGGCTTTTGCCCCTCAGGTTCAGTGAGGCTAAAACTAGATGCATAGGTTTAGGGCAAAAGGTACAATACTTAAGGGGAAACTCAGGTGGAGCTTCTTCACTTAGAGGGTGGTGCAAGTGTGGAACAAGCTGCAGTGAAAGCAGCATGCAGGTTCAACTGTCACATTTGAGAAGCTTTGATAGGTACATGGATAGATGAAAGGTATGGAGGGCAATGGCCCAGTGCAGGTAGATGAGACTAGGCAGTAAAGGCTGGCATGTCTGGATGGGCTGAAAAGGCGGTTTCTGAGCTGTAGTCCTTTATGACTAGGACTCAACCTGTAAGTTCATCTTTGCAGCTCTGATACCTGAATTCTCTCCACATTTGTAGAGAATTTGGATTTGAGTGGAGCACCAACACAAAGGCTACACATCAGAAGGGCCAGAGTCACCTCTACTTCCTGAGGAGACCAAGGTCTTTTGGAGTATGCAGGCCCTCCTTCCCTTACTCTACAAGCCTGCTATCACCAGTACAATCTTCTATGCGGTGGTGTGCTGGGCAATGACATCAACACAAGTGAAGCCAATAGGTTCAATAAACTTGGAAAGGCTGGCTCTGATGAACAATTGTTCATCCCAGTTTGACAAAAGAATAAACCAGGGAAGGTAGTGCACCCGTGGCTGACAAGGGAAATTAGGGATAGTATCAAGTCCAAAGAAGAAACATATAAATCAGCCAAAAAAAAAAGCGGCACACCTGAGGACTAGGAGAAATTCAGAGACCAGCAGAGGAGGACAAAGGGCTTAATTAGGAAAGGGAAAAAAGATTATGAGAGAAAGCTGGCCGGGAAAATAAAAACTGACTGTAAAAGCTTTTATAGATACGTGAAAAGAAAAAGATTGGTCAAGACAAATGTAGGTCCTTTACAGTCAGAAACAGGTGAATTGATCATAGGGAACAAAGACATGGCAGACTAATTGAATAACTACTTTGGTTCTGTCTTCACTAAGGAGGACATAAATAATCTTCCGGAAATAGTAAGGGACCGAGGGTCTAGTGAGATGGAGGAACTGAGGGAAGTACATGTTAGTAGGGAAGTGGTGTTAGGTAAATTGAAGGGATTAAAGGCAGATAAATCCCCAGGGCCAGATGATCTGCATCCCAGAGTGCTTAAGGAAGTAGCCCAAGAAATAGTGGATGCATTAGTGATAATTTTTCAAAACTCCTTAGATTCTGGATTAGTTCCTGAGGATTGGAGGGTGGCTAATGTAACCCCACTTTTTAAAAAAGGAGGGAGAGAGAAACTGGGGAATTATAGACCGGTTAGTCTGACATCGGTGGTGGGGAAAATGCTAGAGTCGGTTATCAAAGATGTGATAAACAGCACATTTGGAAAGAGGTGAAATCATCAGACAAAGTCAGCATGGATTTGTGAATGGAAAATCATGTCTGATGAATCTTATAGAAGTTTTTGAAGATGTAACTAGTAGAGTGGTTAGGGGAGAGCCAGTGGTTATGGTATATTTAGATTTTCAAAAGGCTTTTGACAAGGTCCCACACAGGAGAATAGTGTGCAAACTTATAAAGCACACGGTATTGGGGGTATGGTATTGATGTGGATAGAGAATTGGTTGGCAGACAGGAAGCAAAGAGTGAGAGTAAACGGGACCTTTTCAGAATGGCAGGCAGTGACTAGTGGGGTACTGCAAGGCTCAGTGCTGGGACCCCAGTTGTTTACAATATATATTAATGATTTAGACGAGGGAATTAAATGCAGTATCTCCAAGTTTGCGGATGACACGAAGCTGGGCGGCAGTGTTAGCTGTGAGGAGGATGCTAAGAGGATGCAGGGTGACTTGGGTAGGTTAGGTGAGTGGGCAAATTCATGGCAGATACAATTTAATGTGGATAAATGTGAGGTTATCCACTTTGGTTGCAAGAACAGGAAAACAGATTATTATCTGAACGGTGGCCGATTAGGAAAAGGGGAGATGCAACGAGACCTGGGTGTCATTGTACATCAGTCATTGAAGGTGGGCATGCAGGTACAGCAGGCGGTGAAAAAGGCGAATGGTATGTTGGCATTCATAGCAAAAGGATTTGAGTACAGGAGCAGGGAGGTTCTACTGCAGTTGTACAAGGCCTTGGTGAGACCGCACCCAGAATATTGTGTGCAGTTTTGGTCCCCTAATCTGAGGAAAGACATTCTTGCCATAGAGGGAGTACAGAGAAGGTTCACCAGATTGATTCCTGGGATGGCAGGACTTTCATATGAAGAAAGACTGGATCGACTAGGCTTATACTCACTGGAATTTAGAAGATTGAGGGGGGATCTTATTGAAACGTATAAAATTCTAAAGGGATTGGACAGGCTAGATGCAGGAAGATTGTTTCCGATGTTGGGGAAGTCCAGAACGAGGGGTCACAGTTTAGGGATAAAGAGGAAGCCTTTTAGGACCGAGATGAGGAAAAACTTCTTCACACAGAGAGTGGTGAATCTGTGGAATTCTCTGCCACAGGAAACAGTTGAGGCCAGTTCATTGGCTATATTTAAGAGGAAATTAGATATGGCCCTTGTGGCTAAAGGGATCAGGGGGTACGGAGAGAAAGCAGGTACAGGGTTCTGAGTTGGATGATCAGCCATGATCATACTGAATGGCAGTGAAGGCTCGAAGGGCCGAATGGCGTACTCCTGTACCTATTTTCTATGTTTCTATGTTATACGAGTCAAACTAGACATACTGGTGGCTGTGGTAGAACAAAGGACCCTAGGGAAAATCCTGGCAATTCTGGACAATGCTTCTCACTCTCTGCATGGCACCTTAGCTGAACAGAGGAGAACTTTTAGTAATAGACTAAGATAACTGTGCTGCTACAAAGAGCACTGTATGAGGTTATTCTTTCCCTCGGCCATTAGGCTCTATAATGAATCAACCTATACCCAGGGAAGTGATGACCCCCTTCTGTTAGACTGTTTGTGCAACTCATTTTTCATTTTTTTTACTTCTCTTTAATATGTGCATCTGTATATCTGCACTTGCAATGCTACTGTGACACTGTACTTTCCTTTGAGATCAATAAAATATTTATTTGAAAAATAGTATACACTTTTATGCCTTCTATGAAATGACATGACCATTCACTTCTCTACACTGCATTCCATCTTCCACATTTGCCCATTCTCTCAATCTGTCCAAGTCCTTCTGCAGACTCCCTGTTTCCTCAACACTAGCTGCCCCTCCACCTATTTTGTATCAGCAAGGCTAGAAGGCAGCTTTATCTCACGCTCCTTAATCATTGCACAATATCAAATCCAGAAATGCCTTTTCTCTCATGGGCTCAAACACAAGTTGCTCTTAAAAACTATCTCATATGACTTCTACAAATTCCTACTCTTGAGAATCAGTGCCAACTTGATTTCCCAGTCTCCCATAACTACAATAACGTTGTCTTTCTTACATGCCTTTTCTATCTCCTGCTGTAATTTGTACTCTACATTTGGGCTATGATTCAGAGGCCTGTACATAAATCCCAAAAGTTTTATAGGCCTTGGCAGTTTTGTAACTTTACCCACAAGGATTCTGTATCCCCATCTTTCAGTTCAATTTTCTGACATCTTCTGATTTATATTTTGATAATATAAGAGATTAGTTTGGAACTGAGGTACTGAAAATGCATAGATCTCATCAGCATTGAATGTAAACAGACCCTGTATTGAAGGAAGTCACCTTGGTCTGTGGTTTGGATGATGCACAAATTTTGCAACATGAATAATTATATTACTGCTTTTTCTCCACACTTATCTCTTAGGGCATCATGGATGTGACAGTGTAATGGGAAAACAGAAGTTACTTTTAAAGATGCTGGCCATGTTGGAACAAGAAAGAAACATGCAAGGCAGGGAAAAACCACTGAGGCAAAGTGAAGGGTACATTGTCTGCAACATAGAATCAGGAGATAAGCAAGATGCATTGCACAAGATGCCATCAGAAAGAGACAATGCAGCAGATGAAATAACAGTACAGGAAAGATGCCACAGAAAAGTTATCTCATAACTAAAAGCCAAAAATTAAAATCATTTATTGCAGATAAATCTGCATGTGAATGACAGCACATTTTCAAAGAAATAGCATCTACTAGGCTTTGCTTCTCAGACTGTAAATTTACAATCAGATATATTTATTGATCTCTGTAGTCCTCTTCACATATAGGATTTCATATAATGGAAGAATTGGACTTCAAGCTGGAAATATTTCTGAAGTGCATTAATTTTTTTTAAAAAGAAGATTGCTTCCTCTCCACATTTATGTTTTACAAGCAGGTAAGATTTCAAATCACAACCACCAACATCACTCTAATGGACTTTATTAAAGTAGCTATAGACAAGTGTGTCCCCACAAAATCATTCAATCTTCCCCAATCAGAAGCCCTGGATGAACAATGAGATCCGAAATCTGCTGACAGCCAGATCAGAGGCATTCAAGTCTGGTGACCAAGAAAGTTACAAGACTGGAAAGCCATCTCACAGGTGAAGTGGAAACTCCAGACCAAACCTGAATCAAAGGAAACTCGATAGTTGTGGCAGGGTTTGAATACTACCACCTCTTAAAACTAAATGACAGCAGTGCTTCGCTTCAAGATGAGCTCAATGCCTTATATGCTCACTTTGACCATCAAAACATGGAGGAACCATCATGAACTCCCCACATCCCCCGATGATCCTATGTTTTCAGCCTCTGAAGCCACAGTGCAAACTGCCTTCAGGTGGGTGAACACATAAAAAGCATCCGGCCCAAATGGAGTACTAAACGCCTGTGCTGATCAACTGGTTGATGAGTTCACCAAGTTCTTTACCCTCTTGCTTCAGCAGTGACAGGTACTCACCTGCTTTAAACAGACTTCAACCATACCAGTGCCTAAGAGCTTGGTGACCTGCCACAATGACAGTAGCACTTAGTTGCAAAAAACAGTTTGTGAACCCTTTGCAATTACCTGGCTTTCTGCATTAATTACTCATAAAATATGATCTCATCTTTATCCAAGTCACAATAATAGACAAACACAATCTGCCTAAACTAATTACACAAACAACTGTACTACTTGACAATACTGAGTACACCATTTAAACAGAGCCTAGGTTCAAAAAAAGTATGTGATCCTCTGGGTAATGCCTTCTACAGAAGCTATTTGGAATCAGGTGTTCCAGTCAATGAGTTAAGATTGGAAGTGTGGGTTGCAGAGGTGCCCTGCCCAATAAAGAAGACAAAGTCAGGTTACTGACAGAGCCTGCTGTTCTCAAGAAAGATCTATTTATGTGCATCATGCATCAATTCAAAACAGCTTGCAATCATTGAGGGAACAATGAATTCCATATTGTATTAAGACATTTTACAGGAGAATGTTAGAGTAACAGTCCATTAACTGAAACTTAATAGAAGTTGGATGTTGCAACAAGACAATGACCTGAAGCACAAGAGTAAATCAACAAAAGAATGGTTTTAAAAAAAGAAAATTCATGTTTTGGAATGACCGAGTTACAGTCCAAACCCTAACAGAACTGAGATGTTGTGGCATGACCTGAAGAGGGCTGTTCATGCAAAGTATCCCAGAAATATTGAACTGAAACAGTTTTTTTCTTTATGGTCTAAAATTCCTCCTGGCTGTTGTGCAAGTGTGATTAGTAGCTACAGGAAATGTTTGGTGGAGGTTATTGCTGCTAAGGGAGGTTCTACCAACAACTAAACACAAGGGGTCACATACTTTCTCCAACTAGACTGTGTTCAATAAAGGCATGAAAAGTACAAATGTTTGTGTGTTATTAGTTTAGGCAGCGCACACAAAATGCTGGAGGAACTCATCAGGCCAGGCAACATCCTGCAGGCCAGGAAAAGAGTACAATTGATGATGCATGCCGAGACCCTTCAGTGGATGGTGCATCTATTAGATGATCAGACCACATTTTATGAGTATTTAATGCAGAAAACCAGGGACTTGCAAAAGGTTCACAAACACTTTCTTACAACTGTATATCCATAGTGATCAAGTGTTTTGAGAGGTTAGTGATGAAACATAGCAACTCTTGCCTGAGAAACGACTTAGATCTGCTCTAAATGGAGTACCGGAGCTAAAGGCCCACAGTAGATGCCACTTCATTGACTCTTCACTCAACCCTGGAACATCTGGACAGCAAAGATGCATACATCAGAATGTTCTTTATTGATTCCTGCTCAGCATTCAATACCCTCAAAACTAATTAATAAGCTCTAACACTGAGCTTCAAATACCTCCTTGTACAATTGCATCTCAATTTCCTCACTTGCAGACCCTAGTCGGTTCATTTCCTCCACAATCTCCATCAGCACAGGTGTACCACAAGGCTGTGTGCTTAATCCCCTGCTCTACTCGCTTAACACTTACAACTGTGTGGCTGAGCACATCTCCAATACCATGTTCAAGTCTGCTAATGACAACACCGTTGTAGGCCAAATCAAAGGTGTTGATGTATCAGCATATAGGAGGGAGACTGAAAATCTGGCTGAGTGGTGTTATAACAATCTCTCACTCAATGTCAGCAAAACTAAGGAGCTGATTATTGACCAGAGATCTAGGAGTTAGTCCTCATCACAGGATCAGAGGTGGAGAGGGTTAACAACTTAAAATTCTCAAGTGTTATTACTTCAGAGGACCTGTCCTAGACTCGGCATTTAAGTGCAATTATGAGGAAAGCACGACAGCACCTCTACTTTCTTCGGAGTTTGCAAAGATTCAGCAGGACATCTAAAACTTTGTCAAACTTCTATAAATGTGCTGTGCGGAATGGATTGACTGCCTACATCAACACCCAACGCAGTAGAATCGGCAAATCCGTCATGGGTAAAGCCCTCCCAACCACTGAGCACATCGACATGGAAGACTGTCACAGGAAAGCAGCATTCATCACCAGGGACACCCACCAACCAGGACATGCTCTCTGCTCGCGGTTGCCATAATAAAGGTACTAGAGCCTCTGAACCACCAGGTTAAGCCACAATTACTACCCTCTGCTATCAAGGTCTTGAACCAAAGGCAGTAACTTCACTCAACTTCACTTCCCCCATCAATGAAATATTCCCACAACCTATAGAATCACTTTCAAGGACTCTTCATCTCATCTTCTCGATATTTTTGCTTATTTATTATTGTTTCTTCTTTTCGCATTTGCACTGTTTGTCATCTCTGCATTCTGGTTGAATGACCTCGTTGGGAAGTCTTTCATTGACTGTTATAATTATTCTAGATTGTTGAGTATACCCACAAAAAAATGCATCTCAGGGTTGTATATGGTAACATAAATGCACTTTGATAATAAAGTTTACTTTGAACTTTGATTCACAGTACAAGTCTGACAATGATCTAAAGTGAGTTGTTTTAAAACAATGTCAATAAAATTGAGATTGGCTGAGAGTAGAGATGATGAGACACTAACGTGGAATGGAAGGAAAACAAGCTACTTCATTCCTGCTACTACCTGAAACTAGTTGGTGGAGCACAAGCATGGACATGAATGAACTTGGACTCTTCATCAAGAAACAGCATATTGCATTATGACAAATTAATCCAATTTCTATTCCAATAAAAGGAACAACTTAAAAGCAAACAAAATGAGTTCAATATATATTAAATAGATAATAAAAATAACAGGATAGAAGCAAGATAGTTTACTGTTAACAAAGAGAGTGCATGGCAGCAGTCAGCTTCTTAAATGCAAAATTTGTGGAATTCTTAAACAAGGAAAAATCTGCAGATGCTAGAAATCCAAGCAACACACACAAAATGCTGAAGGAACTCAGCAGGTCAAGCAGCATCTGTGGGAAAAAAGTACAGTTGATGTCTTGGGCCCAAGACCCTTCAGCAGGACTAGAGAAAAAAGATGAGTTCTGTGGGCAAAAACGCCTTGTTAGTGAGGGCCCCGCTGAAGGGTCTTGGCCTGAAATGTCAACTGCACTGTATTTTTTTTCCCCATGGATGCTGCCTGGCCTGCTGCGTTCCTCGGAGGGGGGGGGGGGGGTTTCTGTGTGTGTGTGTGCGGTCATCCTGGAATTCTTAGTCACATTTTACTTCACATAATCCACTGACAGCAACTTTAAAGATGACTCAAGTGCACGTCACCAGAAGCACAATACCCAATTATGAACAAAAGTCAACCTGAAATATTTCAAACATTGCACCCAAACGTAAAGTTATAAGATATCATACAAGAAACATCAGACAGAAAAGCATTAAAACTAAAGCATTTAAAATTTATGAGACAAAGTTATGAATAAAACTCTTACCATATGTGCAAGCACAAAGTCTGTCTGTTCCAGAACAGTACACCACTGAGATAAAAGGATCTAGTTCATTACTGCTCTCTTTTCTAGGTGGTTCCACTTTAACTAAAGTTTCAAAGTTTGAGAGATCTAAAATTTTTATAAATCCTCCCTGAGTAGTAACCACTAAATGCCCAAGATTGGAAGCATCAGATTTCTTTTCTCTCACAATCCCATTTCTTGAAGTCAATGGAGCTTCATCTATTATTTCCTCACAGTCATCGTCTCTATTATCCAAAACATCCGGTGGAAGCAATATTAGTGAGGTAATTGCATCCTGTGGATCCTTGATATGTTGGATTTTAACAGGTTGCTCTTCTAAAGTTACTATACGTGTGCTGTAATTCATCTTATAAAGCAGAAGATAACCACCACTCAAAGTTCTTTGCTCAGGCTGGATAATTAGTGGAGTTTGTGCATCAGTGGGCGACTCCTCCTGAAGAAAACCAATGTCTGAATTAATCCCAATGGTTAGGTTGGACTCTAAATCTCCTTTACTTCTGTTACACAATGCAGAGTTCAATTTATTTAAGTTATTCAAGGCCTCTACTTGACTTATTGCACTCAAGGATGTAACAGGACAAGTCCGTAGTCCTATCAAGAGATGAATTCCATCAGCACAGGGTGTAATAGAATCAATGTGGAGATTCTCCTCTTCAGTAAACTTTGGCAGCCGCAGACAATGGACAAGGGCACCAGGTTTTGGAACCACTGAACTCCATTTATCAGAGTCTACAGAGGCAAGATTAGCTGCAGCATCTGCAAACTGTTGAATATATGTCATGGGTGGATCCTGCAACAACAGTTGTTCTTGGCTATCTAATTCCATTTCTATTATCTGTGGTACTGTGAAACCTTCATCATGTAAACCTTTACCTACTAAATTGTTCATTTGTGCAAAAACTTTACCTGCCTTTTCGTCTGACTCTTTAATGCTATAAAGCAATAATAGAGGCAAAGTCCTTTTTACTATGGGTGAGCTTAATTCAGAATTACTGCCAGATTCATTGTCCATAGTCACTTGGTCAGATACACTTTCACCTCGAGTCCTGCTTAAAGAGTCCAAGGACCTCCGTGAATGAGTACTTATTGGCGAAGAAGCAGCGGATTTGTAAGATAATAAAACTCCTGCTAATAAACAAGGAAAGGGAATGTTGTGCTGCTCAGTGTGCTTCTCCTTTGTTTTTTCACTCTTGTTATTGATAGTGGACGTGTTGGCACCCAGCTCCTCCAAATCCTTAACTGTATCCTCGAGAACATTTGCCACTATTTCCCACTGAAGTTTTTCAGGTTGCTGCAGAATACTCAATGCCGTCACATCTATACTGATGTCCATGCTACATTCCTTCTGAGATGTTTGCCCTAACAAAACAAAATTGTCAGGTTGTTATAAAATATCAACACAACTGCAAGAACAATAACATCATCACGATATAACAATAAGAGGGTAGAACTGTCACATCAGTTTTCAAATTTGACATCAACATGGTGTCGAATTACATTTACTCCCCTCAAATGGAAGACATGCAACTCTCTCCAAAGCAAATTATGGTATACATCTTACTGCACTGCATAACATCCAGATGTTCCTACACTATCTCAATCTAAAATCATTTACCATAAGTTTCAAATATTTAAAGTGAACATGTAGACATTGTATACCAGCAACCCACTTTCTCCATCATCCAATTCATTTACATTAGTGAGGAAAAATTAATGTGGGGAACAGTAGCTAATTAGCACTAATCAAGCTCACTCAAAAAGTAAATGACCACATAACATTAGGGTGGAGGGATAAATGCTGTCTAGAACAATCAGGAAATCTCCCCTGCTCTTATCCAAGGAGCAGCACAGGACCTTTTATGTTGGCCCAAATGGCAAAGAGCTGTAAAATAGTACATCCAATAGTGCATTATTCCCCCTGTACTACACTGGAGCTGCGAATTAGGTAATTTTATAGCACAAAAACAGGTAGTCCATCAAATGAGCTTTAAAGTTAAATCAACCCACACTGCAGTCATCAGATGAGCCTATATGGGAATGAAATTCGACAGCATGCACTCCCTGGAAGGGTGTAAGGGTTTCAAATGAAAAGTTGTGTGCTCATGTGACATTAGATGCTTTCACTTTCCACAGATACAGTTACCATATTTTTAATGAAATTACTAGCAAAAATTAGATTATTGCCTTGAGGCTGATAAAAAAAACCCTGTCATCACAAGAGCTGGTGCAGGTTCTGAGTAGCTCTAAAAATTCTCTGCTGTATTGAAGTATGACTGGCAGGAACCTAACACTAATAACAAGTAATGACAATTGGCAAAGGGAATGTTCCAAATTTGACCATACCTGTAGCTGAATCTGTTCTGGAATGCTCTTCACTGTCAGAATCTTCCAGCTGATCATCACTTTGAGAAACAAGACACATTGATGAGTACATTCCAATGCAATACACAGCAATCGTAAGATTGTTTGGCACTTTATCATGAAAGTAAGCCGAGACAACAGTTCATGAAATACAAATTAAAACTTTTATGCTAGTTTATTACCTGTCACCTTCTAATTTTGGTATATCAGAACAACTGGAAGAGTCTTCCAACCATGCTAGAGACGGCCTCTGGGATTCACTAGCTGACCCATGTTCTACCCCAGGCAAAGAAATCAGCCTCAAAATTGCTGCATCATACGGATTGATGTCAAATTTCAAATGAACCTAAATTTAAAAATAAATAGAAATATGTCTCAATATTCTGGTATAGCACTCCTGAACTCCATTCCAAATTGCCAAATTGGCAGAATGCAAGTTCCAAAAACAATTCTTAGGGCTGGTAACTATTAAAAACATGCACATGCAACATTCTTTAAAAGGAAGTATATCATTACAAGTTTTCCTTCAACAAGCTGGTTTCAAAGTAGTAGTGTACAGGCCTGTGAGAAAGAAATCCATCCTCAGTTCAAGACAGTATCCAAAGATTTAACATGGATCCTGGCTTTGTTTTTGCAAAAATTAACAGGCATTACTCTTGGTACTTTATTCCATTTGCAAGCTTTACTGGAGAGTCCCTGCAGGTTTCTTCTTTCATGGAAGGTATTCTTGACAATTTAATTTTATTTGTAAAGATTTGACTCAAATCAAACTGCTGCAGTTTTCCCCAGAGTTTTATATTCTCTTCTACTTGAGCAGTGCCTCATGAGTCAAGGGCAACTTGCTTTCATCCTGACTCTGTGGATTCCGAGGCACCTAATGAGAATTACTTGGATATTCAGATTCTGCTGTGGATGGAATAAGTAGCTTGGTCTTTTCTCCAAGCTGCATGCTCCTCAAAACACAAAGTTCTCACTGCTACTCCAGATGTTCCTTCTACACCGTAATTGATCATTGGACATAAACTAATGTCAGACTTCAAGAGTTAATGCAAAAGCTGTTTGCTTTCATAAGTGGGTCGTTACACATTTTTGAAGTATTCACTGTGCCAGTTAATATCCTGCCCCAATAGAGCTCAGAACTATTTGGGTAGTCTACTGCCAGGCATGTGAATGATGGTGCCCATTCAGAGATAACAGTGCAATTATAGCTTCCATGTTGGGAATTGCAACTTGAGAAGAGCACACCAATCTTCCTAGTTTAGAGTACTTTGGTATATTTTGAGTACTTGCTGCAAGTAGCTCATATATATGAACTGTTAGAAGGGTAGGAATCACTACTACTACTACTAGTCCTGCTAGGAGGTGAGCTTTGCTGGATTTGAGATCTTGATAATTACAAGATGGCTGCTAAATAATGAGAAATGGCCTCATTGTGGGTCTTTGTCGTCAAAATGAGAGGGTGATGAGTAGTACAGTATTATCAGTAGGGGTAAACTGGTAGAGAAACTTGGTTTGCTGTGTTCAGTCCAACTTCAGACATTAAAATCTCCTATCACTATACAGATAACTATTTCATTTGCATCTCAAATCTAGTAAATATCTGCTTTTTTGAGCAAGTTTAACAGCCAAAGATCAGGCAACTACAGCAGTATTGATCTTTCTTCAAGAACACATGACAAAATAGTATGAGAGATTTAGGAAAATCTCCCCTTGCTTCCCCAAGATAGTGTCATGGGATTCTGTGCCTCCTGTGAAAGCTTTCAGCTCACATTTCATCCTCAGTACAATACAATACAAATCACGCTTTGAACTCATCTCTAAGCAAAAGAGCTTCACTACCTTCCAACTCAAAGCTGGAGAGCTAGCAGCAAATCATAGCTGACTTTGGTGACACAAATTTACCTTGAAGAGTCTAAAACTAAATTTTCTGTATATAGATTAAGGAGCATCTAAGGGTAGAAAATGCAAAACAGAGCTAATGAAGCAGAACACAGCTTTTCCTGGGTTCCGATAAATGATGTCTGCATGTAAACAAGCAAACATAGAAGTGAAAGGTGGTGTGGAGAAAGAAACTGAAAGCAGGAGTAATTTTCAGTAGCCAATTAACTAACATCCAGGTAAGTGACAAATGAATCAAAGAAAAATTAATCAAAGAACTTCAGAAAGATTCACAAAGACATAGTACAACACAAAACCTGTGGAGAAAGACCAACATCTTGGCTGGTTTTGCAATCATACAACACTAGTCCCTTCTCCACTGCCTATTGACTTTCCTCATTAAACTGAAACCTTTAAGAACATTCTCTGCAGCATCAATTAATCATAAAAAATACCTTCATTATTTTGGAAACGTCCCATACACAGATCTTGCCATGCCTTGTTGAAGCAGCTAGGAAATGAGGGCAACTTCCAAAGCCAACACATGCTATTCGATCAGGGACATCTATGCTGGGAAACTGTGCAGGACTTGTTGCCAACGTAATGGACAGTGGCACGTTTTGTGTGTGTTCACCTTTCACAAATGGACAGTTGGGAGAATGCCGCTCATGTTCAGACCTATGTCATAAGTATTAAACAAAAGTAAAAGCTGTCAAGAATGCAGATGCAATAAGCAAAATAAAGGTAACTTATAATTGCTATTTTGTTAAGTTTAATTACATTGTTTCAATAGTGGCATGATACTTAATATATTTGCAATAGCAATATTTACTATAATCTTTGCATTTAACAACAAAACTCTGGAATGCAACATCAGGCTATGCAAAAAATGTATTAAGATTCTAGGAAGCTAAAATAAAGCAGCGCCCTTGAGGATTATAAAGAAGCCGGGGGGGGAGGGCAAATTAGGAAAGATGGTGGCCATGAACAGTCCTTGGAAAGTAGGATTGAAGAAAATCCCAAGGCATTCTATACATACATTAAGAGCAAGAGGATAGCTAGGGATCAGATCAAGGGACCAATCAAGGATAAAAGAGGGAACCTGGGCTGAGGCAGAGGATGTGGGCAATTACTTTGCCAAGGAGAGTTTATCAGTGGGTGTGTTTACCAAGGAGAGAGACATGGAGGGCAGGGGGATCAGTGTGGAGTGTGCTAATGCTCCAGAGTATTTCAAGAAAGAGGAAATAGTGTTGGATCTATTAAAGAACATTAAAACCTGTTGGGATGTACCCTAGGTTACTGAGGGGCAAGAGATAAGATTGCTGGGGCCTTGACCAGAGGACTGGCAATAGCTAAATTTGTTCTATTATTCAAGAACGAAAACAGAATAATCCGGGAAACAATAGACCAATGAACTTCATGTCAGTAGCAGGGAAGTTACTAGAAGATTCTTAGGGATAGGATGAAAAGTATTTGGAAAACCATGGCCTAATTTGGGACAGTCAGCATTGCTTAGTGCAGAGCAAGTCCTGTCTTACTGACTTGATTTTTTTTGGGGGGGAGGTGAGCGAAGGTGCTCGAAGAAGGTAGAAGTGGATGTTGTCTGCATGAATTTTAGCAAGGCATTTGATAAAGTTCCTTTATTTAAGGTTCAACCAGAAGATTAAGATACAATGGATCCACAGTGAATTGATCATTAGGATTCAGAACCGCCTTGCCCATAGAAGACAGAGGGTAATGGTCTTATTCTGGCTAGAGGTCTGTGATGAGTGGTGCTCCACAGGGATCTGTACTAAGACTTCTGCCTTTTGCGACCTGGATGGAAATGTGGATGGCTGCGTTAGTAAGTTTGCAGATGGTACAAAGATCAATGTTGTGGATGGAGTAAGACTGGCAAGGGATACAGTGGGACACACTGCAGATTATGGGTGGAGAAATGGCAGAAGGAATTCAACTTGGCCAAATGTGCAGTGTTGCACCTTGGGAAATCAACTATAAAGGGCAATACACTTAATCACAAGACCCCGAACAGTGTTGACGTGCAGAGATATTTTAGGGTTTGCATCCATAACTCCCTAAGAGTGTCTACACAAGCTGAAAGGGGTAAAGGAGGTGTAATGCTCTGGTAAAGGTTTCACTGCTGATGTTGAAGGGTACTTCATATAATGGTCTTTCTGTAGCAGTAGTGTTTGAGTTACTGTTAGAGACAGGGGATGCACAGGAATGTGGGTCATCCAGTCAGGACAGTGGAACTGGGAAGTGGTTCTGAAGGAGGCAGGAAGAGCGGTTTTGTGACCGATACCAGTGGTGGGTCTTTATTCAGTGGGAGATGAAGAGAGAAGACACTGGAGAGACCAGATCGTAGGATTCCATCCCATGAGGAAATGCAAATTGATGGAGCCCAGGCCTGGAGGACTACCAAGAATCAGTGAATATGGTCGTTGGAAGATTTGAGCTCCACCCTGTGCACATTTGACTGATTAATTATAAAGGGCCTTTTTGTTTTTTTCCCCTTTCTTTTCATTACTAACTCTTTGGCTAAGTTAACTTTCACAAATATACTTCTTCATAATTGTATGCAGTGTGCAATCTATAATTTTATGCTGACTGGCATAATTTTATGCAGTAAGTCACATAGCATTCACACACACTGGGGTTTGGGTGGGCGACACATCCCAATCTCATAGATTTGGCAGGACCAAAGTTGTATACACCTTAGATGCACAAAACTGGAGCAAGGTGGGTTTATCACCATGGAATCCAGCGAATGTTAGCGAGGGGCTAACTCGCTGCATTTCCAAAGATGCCCAGAAAATGGGGGGAGTTTCAGAGGCATGTGGCATGCTTGCCTTGGAGGTGAATTCCAGAATTGGGAAGTTATGTTACAGCTTTATAAAATTCTGGTTCAGCTGCAACTGCAGTATTACATGCATTTCTTGGTATCCCATTATAGGAAGAACATCAAGTCATGGGAGAGGCTGCATAAGCAATTTTCTAGAACGCTGCCTAGATTACAGGGCAAATGCTACATGGAGAAAATAGATAAACTTGGTTTGTTTTCTCTGAAGCAGAGGCTGAGGGGAGAGATCTGACAGAAATTTAGAAGCATACATTTAGCATACAGCCAATATCTTTTTCCTAGGGTTGAAATGTCCAATAACAGAAAGGATGCATTTAAGGTGAGCAGATTAAGTTCAAAGGAGATGTGCAAGTTGTTTTAAATTTTAAACATAGAGGAGTAGGTGTCTTGAATATGCTGCCAAGGATGATAGTGGAAGCAAGTATGATAGAGGTGTTTATGAAACTCTTAGGTAAGTATGAGAATGTGCAGGAAATGGACATTGTGTAGGCAGAATGGATTACCGGTAGTTAGTTGGGCATTTGATTACTACTTAAATTGGTTCAGCACTATTTCATGGAGTGAGGGGCTATTCTTGTGGTGACTGTTCTATATTCAATAAAAACAATGGTTAGAAATAAATCTAACTTTCGGTTTACACAACGTAAATTCCAACTGTGAAATCACAAAGCATAGAATGATATAAATATGTATTTAGGAAAGACGCAAAATATCCTATGTACCAAGGGAAGGATAAAAAAGGTCTGCAAAGTAGCTCAGATTTTTCATCTACTTTTGGTTGCTGATAACTTAATCACGTTTTCGTATAATTGTAAATGTAACAGCAGTAAGGTCCGCTATATATTGTATGAGTAAACTGTCTTAAATGCGTCGTATAAATTCCCCCTACCCACCCAGGCCCTCTGCTCTCTGGGTAGCTCAGTTAATACCAGGTAGAAGTGATTTGAATGTGAGTGCATAAGGTTTGATCACTGAAGAAAGCCATGATAGATTACAAGGGACTATTGAAAAGTCACAAAAGCGTCAAATGGATTTCAACACAGATAAATGTCTTTTTGGAAAGTCAAATCAGCATACAACTTATTTTGAATGTATGTTTTACACCTGAGCACCAGAGGAGTGCTGTCTCATTCAAATGTATCCATGCACGGTCTGAATGATAATTAAACTTGATTTGATACTACAAATGATAGGGCACTAAGGAGTGTAAAGGAAAAAAAGGAGCAAGGAATACAGCCGCAAGGTTCTTTGACCATCATGTCACAGGAGACAAGGTGGTGAGAAAGGTGTTTAGTACACTTTCATTAGTCAGGACACTGAGTACAGGAGATGGGACATTATGTTACAGTTGTACAAGTTGTTGGTATGGTCAATCTTGAAGTAACATTAAAGTTATGGTCACCCTGTTATACCAATGGTGTGATTAAACTGGAAACTGCAGAAAAGATTTATGAAGATGTCGCCAGCACTAGAAGACCTGAGCTGTTGGGAGATGTTGGTCAGGCTCGGGCATTATTCCTTGGAACATAGGAGAGTAAGAGCTGACATATGAAAGGTATAGATAAGGTGGATGATAACGGCCTTTTCCTCAGCTTATGAGAGACCAAAATTGGGACCACAGATTTAGGGTGAGAGGGTAAAGATATATAACCAACTCAAGGGGCAACTTTTCTCTCTCCCCCTCCCCCACACACATAAGGTGGTGAGAATATGGAACAAGTTGCCAGATGATGTGGATCAGACAGGTACCATAGGATTATTTAAGCAACTCTTGGATAAGTGCATGGAGGGATGGGGCTTTGAGGGATATAGGCTGAACACGGGAAATTGGGATTCACTGGGTGAGCACGCGGTCAGCATTTAGGCTTCCATCTATGCTGTATTGCTTTATGAAGTCAAAATAAAGGCACTGATTTAGACTGTCCTATTCTGTTGAAAGCAGACAAATACAACAAGTACATTAAATCTAATGTGATCATACCAAGTAGCACACTTGAAACAAGTTAGGGGAAAAGTACTGATTAAGGGTAAAAAACAAGGGTTGAAGCTTTGAAAGGGCCACATTATTGCAACAAGATTTGTGTTGATTGTAGACAAATAGTATAAGAGAACTAATTGAGTGGCTTGGTCTGTGAGACACAAACAATAACAGTAGCTTCATCTACAAAAGAGATGAAAAATAAAAAGCAATTTCCAAAGGAACAAAAAAAAGAGGCCAGCAACACTGGCACGGGCAGGGACATACAGATAGACAGTCAAAATACCAATTGCAACATGTAGTCAACTGGACACACCAGAAGAGACCTGCACATAAGGTCACTCAAAGGGTGGGCTTCCCAAGAAGTGACTATCATCTAAAGTTTTGTTTTGTACTGGTCACAAGTTGTGTAATAAATCAGTTGATTTATAACCAGTATACCTACATCCACTGTAGTTTGTTGTAGCCATGGACAATACTTTTGAATGAGTGAATTTTCAACATTTAAATTCAAACTAAACTATTAGACTAAAAGACCATGAGATAGGAGGAGATTTAGCCCATCGTGTCTGCTCTGCCATTCCATCATTATCCCTCTCCACAGTCCACATGGACTCTCCAAAGTCTACACGGACTTCAGTAAGGCATTTAACAAGGTCCTGCATGGGAAGCTAGTCAAGAAGGATCAATCGCTCGACATTCAGGATAAGGTAGTAAATTGGAATAAACATTGGCTTTGTGAGAGGGTGGTAGTAGAGGGTTGCCTCTCTGACTGGCGGCTTGTGACTCGTGGTGTGCTGCAGGAATCAGTGCTGGTTTTTTTTCATTGTTTATCAACTATATCAATTTTCTGGATGATAATGTGGTTAACTGAATCAGCAAATTTGCAGATGACACCAAGATTGGGGGTGTAGTGGACAGTGAGGAAGATCATCATGGTTTGTAGAGGGATCAGTACCAGCTGGAAAAATGGGCTGAAAAATGGCAGATGGAATTTAATGCAGATAAGTGCGAGGTATTGCACTCGGTAGGACAAACCAGGGTAAGTCTTTCAGTGAATGGTAGGGCACTGAGTGTGGGAGAACAAAGAGATATAGGAATACAGGTCCATAACTCATAGAAAGTGGCGTCACAGGTAGAAAGGATCATAAAGAACGTTTTTGGCACATTGGCCTTCATAAATCAATGTACTGAATAGAGGAGATGGAATGTTATGAGGTTGTATAAGCCGTTGGTGAGCCTAATTTGGAGTATAGTGTGTACTTTTGCTCACCTACTTACTGGAAAGTTGTAAACAAGGTTCAAAGAGTACAAAGAAAATTTATAAGGATGTTGCTGGGTCTGGAATGATTGAACAAGTCAGAACTTATTCTTTAGAACAAAGATTCAGAGGAGATTTGAGAGATGTATACAAAAATTATGAAGGATATAGATAGGGTAAATGCAAGTAGGCCTTTTCCACTAAGGTTGGGTGGGACTACAACCAGAGGTCATGGGTTAAAGGTGAAAGCTGAGAAGTTTAAGGGAACATGTGGGGGAATGTCTTTACTCAGAGGGTCACAAGAGTGTGGAATGAGCTGCCAGGACAAGTGGTGCATGCAAGCTCAATTTCATCGTTTAAGAGAAGTTTGGATAGATATATGGATAGCAGAGATATGGAAGGCTATAGTCCCAGTGCAGGGTGATGGGAGTAGGCAATTTAAATGGTTTTGGCATGGATTAGATGTGCCAAAGAGCCTGTTCTGTGTTGTACTTCTGCACAACTTTCCTACCTTCTCCCCATAACCTCTGACACCCTGGCTAACCCAGTGCTCTTTCCCTTTGCTAGCCTGCACCCTTAGGCAAGGTGTAGCACCTGCTTAGACCCCCCCTCCCCCAAATCAGGGTCATGAGAAGCCATGGGAGGTGGTGAATGGTTATGAGCTGCTGATGCACATCACAACTCCTGGTTGTGCAACCACTGACACCAGGCTGATGAGTACTGATAATGACTAGGGTCACCCGACTTGTTAGGACACTGCCCAGAAGGTGCAACAGCAAATCACTTCTGTAGAAAAGTCTGTCGAGAACAATTATGTTCATGAATAAGATCATGATCACCCATGTCAAGACGATACTGCACATAATGTTGATGATGCTGAGCTTTTGTCTGTCTTTTGTTTCCCTTCCCCAGTATTAAGTATCCTTACAATTTTATTAAGGACCTTTGAATTAGGAATGCTGAATAAATATTGTAATGACTTCAACCATCTCCATTTTAACTTCATTAATAAGCACATGGAATGTCACAACTCACTTACCAAGGTTCATCTGTGGGCTCCCAGCATACTAAGCAAACACTACATGTAAAACACATGGCCCGGTCATCTCCAGAGGAAGCTGGCTAAATAGAAAACAATACTGGACCTAAGTTCATTCAATTAATAGCATTTGATTCAAGTATTAGAAGTCTGAGACAACTTTAAAGAAAACTTTACCCTCTCAGGGAATAATGTTGTATTAAAATGACTGCCAACTTCACCAAATAACTCAGTATAAATGAGAAGTGGAAAATGGAAGTTCAGAACCAATTCTATTTACAACTCAAGTTTTGAAATGACATACTTAGGTGAGGTTAACTGAGATCAAGCACAGTAGCACAAAATCAAAGCTAACTACTTTCATCACTATAATTTTTGCTTTTCTATATCCTGAACAGTTTTATATTCATATTATTTCAATAATTCTCCCGAATACATAGTTCTAACAATAACAAAACCCAAAGAAAGGCAACAAAATTTACAATTCTAGTAATGAATTTAAGAACTTACTTGGTGATAGAATCCTGCCTGAGCCATTGGATCGGGCTGAGCCCATCTGTATCCTACATGCGGCCAAGAGGTGAAGGTTTCTCGTCGGTTTGCTTCACTATACATTAGTGACCTAATGGGAATTAAAACTCATTATATTGCAAAATTTTGAGTAATGTGCATTTTCTTTGACTGCTGCTCAACTGTCATTTGCAATTGACTTGCAAAACTTCTGTAACACTGCGAGGATCAACTACTTTGTTTTCCAATTTTTATCTGCAAGGCATTTACCTAAATTACAATCTTAATTGGAGCATCCCACAGCAATGGGCTTTATACAAGGAAGAAGATTAAATGAAAAGAAATAAGGTAGCATAGAAAACAAAGTGCATTATATTGATTCAACACAAGCAACAGGTATTTTTATAAAAGAATAAGTACATTAATAAATAACACACTGTCACAATTTGGATTTGATGATAAACAGCTCCATTCTGGCACAAGCTATCATTTTGGACATTGCAGAAAGGCCTAGATATCATGAGCTGATTGTGGGCCTGAACGTGCAAGATGACCTTTTTTCATACCCCAGCAACAGACAGCTAACTTGCGTGCACAAGACAAATAATTGCTAAAGTCATTGCCAGTGAATATCCAAAGAAACATACAGATCAAGAGATCTGTCCTTTGATGACCAAAGTGAAGTCAATGATTTAATACGATTTTATCAATATTTGCTCCGAAAACAAAGGTTTATTATATTTAACAATGAATTAACAATATATAAGCTATTACTTTATTATTCTTTCAGCAATGGTAAAATATCACTATGATGAAAAAATGCTCAAGATCCTTAACACAAGAGATTCAGTAGACGCTGGAAATCCAGAGTAAAACACACAAAAGGAACTCAGCAGCTCACGCAACATCTATGCAGAGCAGGGGTCCCCAACCACTGATCCCTCGGATAATGGTAGGGGTCCAGGGCATAAAAAAAGATTGGGAACCTCTGATGTAGAAGAAGAGAGTTGATGTGTTGAGCCAAGGCACTTCATCAGAACTCAAGATCCTTAGAATCTATATTTCCAACAGTTCGACCACTTTTCCCAAAATCTGCTATGTCAACAAATGTGCAAGATCAAAAAATCTTCAAAATCCTATCAAAATATGACCAAGATAAAATCACAACAAATTTTTCAAAGACACATTTCTTTAAAAGCACTTCTAAAAATTCTGTTTGCTTCCAATTGGCTATGTAAAGCTGTGATAAAATTAAGGAAATTTAATGTAATTTGGTTCTAGTTCAAGAATCACACACCAACTCATACCTGTCCACTGAGCGACCAGGACCCACGCCAAGTTCAGGCCGTGCACTCGGCAAGAGGTAGGATAGCCTATCCATTACAGATGAGGCTACAGACAGGGCAGAAATATTATGATTGGTCTTTTTCAACTCATTTACAATGGCATTAGCAACTGACTTCAGAGTATGATGAGGAAGATGAAAAGTAACTGTTGCCCACTGCAAAAACAAGAGAAAAAGATGTGTTACTGAAATCCCAGAGAAATACAGATTTGGCATTTCAGAGTTTTATTATAGTCAAAGCTGAATTCATTACCCTATCCCAATTCTTAATTGTATCATTTATCTGATATTTACTGAATACCAGATACTGAAAGGCCTGGATAGAGTGGACATTGAGAGGATGTCTTCATTAGGTCGGAGAGTTTAGAATCTGAAGGCACAACCTCAGAATAAAGGGATGTCCCATTAAGGATGACATGAGGAGGAATTTCTTCAGCCAGAGAGTGAAGAATCTATAAACTTGTTGCCACAGAAGGAAGCCAGGTCATTGGGTATATTTAAAGCAGAGACTGATAATTTTTTGATTGTTAAGGGGGTGAAGGGTTAGGGTAAAAAGGCAAGAGATAGAAGTTGGAAAAAAATAAATCAGCCATTAATCAAATGGCTGAGCAGACCTGATGGGCCAAATGGCCTAAATACTTAAGACAGTGGGAGTGTGAAATGCTAACAGGAGAGAGGAACAAGAGGAGAGGATTAGGTTAATTTGTTGCACCTTATCTGGTTATGGAGGTTATCTTATCAAAGGTGAGATAAATCATTAAATTGAAGAATGCAGTGAAGAAAAACCAAACATTAAAAATGTACTTTCATTAGTAAGATTTTGCCACAGCAGCATCTTTCAGAGATTTTCTTTTAGTTTCTACTCACTTTTGCGACTTTGTGATTTGCTGCTGTCTCGTGTGAGGTATTTTGCAGCCCTTCTTTCAACTGTGTGATAAATTGATCATATCCTTCTATATACGAGACTTCCACCTTCTCCAGACAAGCGGAGAGCAATTGCTGGGCCTGTATACGTAAAACACAGAATTTTTTAATAAAAAAATTCTACAGGATTCTTAAATATTTTAGATGAATGAGTTAAAAAAACTAAAAGAAAAATATTGCAGCACTTCCTGGTATAAACAACTGAAAACATACACCAGTTTCAGTGAGTGGTTGGACTCTGGAGAGTCTTATGGAACAGAGGGACCAAGGGGTACATGCAGTTGCAAGAAAGAGTTTGTGACCCTTTGCAATTACCTGATTGTCTACATTAATTACTCAAAATACATTCTGATCTTCATCCAAGTCACAATAACAGCCAAACACAATCTGCCTAAACTAATAGCATACAAACAATTAAACTTTTCATGTCTTTATTGAACACATTGTTTAACAATTCACTGAGGAGGCTGGGAAAAGTACGTGAACTCTTGTATTTAAGTAGAACCTCCTTTAGCAGCAATAACCGTCCTGTAGCCGCTAACAGTGAGGTGGAATTTAGACCATTTCTCCATATAAAACTGTCTCAGTTCATATTTCTGGGACACCCTTCTTCAGGTCTGGACTCTGACTTGGCCATTCCAAAACACAAATTTATTCTTTTTAAACCAATTCTGTTGTAGATTTGATCATGTTTCGGATCATTAGCTCGTTGCATCATCCAACTTCAATGAAGCTTCAGGTGACAGACACTACCCTGACATTCTCCTGTAAAATATATTGATACAATATTGAATTCATTGTTCCCTCAACGATTGAAAGCCATCCACCCAGAAGCAGCAAAGCAGCCCCAAATCCACAATGGCCCTTCCACCAAGCCTCAGTTGGGATGAGGTTTTGCTGTTGGTTTGCAGTTCCCATTTTCCTCCAAACACAGCAATGTGCACTTCTGCCAAAAAGTTCAACTTCTGTCTCATCTGTCCATAGAACATTGTCCCAGAAACATTGTGGAACATCCAGGTGATCTTTTGCAAACTTCAGATGTGCAGAAATATTTTTCTGGAGAGCAGTGGTTTCCTCCATGAACACCATTCTTGTTCAGTGTTTTTCTTCTGTTGGACACATGAACAGATTTTGGCAAGTTCTAGAGATTTCTGCAGATCTCTTACTGTTACCCTTCGGTTCTTTTTCACCTCCTTCAGGAAGTTGGATGATGTAACAAGAATGGTCCGAAACACAATAGCAAATCAACAACAGAATGGTTTAAAAAGAAGAAAATTCATGTTCTGAGAGGAAAGGATTTTAATCAGATCCACTGCCAGAGTAGAAAAGACAGCAGCAGGTCGTTACAGCAAATTGGGATTGATTAGCAAGAGTAAGGGTAAGGGCAAGCACAGAAGCCATCATCTGAGTGGACAGAATCAGAGTGCTGATCTTGAGGCTTTAGCTCTTCGAGGTTTCAGTGAAAAAGGTTCCATCAGAGAAATCAAAGCAAAGAAAAGCTCTCGGTTCAGTTTTTTTTCCTGCTTCCCTCCTTTTCCTGGCATCTCTACTGTCCAAGCTGAGCAGATACAGAGTAGTATCTCTTGTGGGATGGGGGAAGGCAGAGAGGTCTCCAGTGTCCCTGATAACCTCGAGAAGTGCATCCAGCTGCAGCTTCTAACAATCCACATTAAGGAGATGGGACTGGAACTGGATCAACTCCGGATCATTCAGGAGAGTGAGGGGGTGATAGATAAGACATATAAAGGTAGTCACACCCAAGGTGCGGGACACAGAAAACTGGACGACATTCAGGAAGGGGAAAGGGGTTAAGGAGTCAGTGCCTGTGGCTATCCCCCTCAACAACAGGTATATCACTTTGGGTACAATCAGGGGGTGGGGGGAAATGACCTAACAGAGGAAATTCATGGTGGTCAGGTCTTTGGCACTGAGTCTGCCTCTGTGACTCGAAGGGAAGGGATGGTGGGGGGGTGGAGAGAGAAGAAGAGGCACATTAGGGGGTTCACTAATTAGGGGAACAGACAGGAGGTCCTGTGGGCGTGAAGTGCCAGGGTCTGGGACATCTCGAATCAAGTCCTCATCGTTCTTAAGTGGGAGGGTGAACAGCTAAAAGTCATGGTCCACATACGTGTCACTGACATGGGTAGGACAAGTGATGAGGTTTTGCATAGGGAGTTAGGTGCTAAGTTAAAGGGCAAGACCACTAGGGTTGTGATCTTACGTTTGCTACCCATGCCATGTGCTAGTGAGGCCAGAACTTGAAAGATTATAGAGTTTAATAGTTGCAGGGTGACTTATATCCTGAGCTGCATATATTTTAATGCAAATATCATCATAGGAAAGGTGGGGATAATAGTGCTGAAGATGAGGCAGCTTGTTTACAAACAGGCAATGTGCGGTGAAGAGAGGCTGTTGATAGGGAAAAATTGCAGTCAACAGGATGAGTTGCAATGTAAAAGGCAGACAAAACCGAAAAGGGTGAATACAGGCCTGAAGGTATTATATTTGAATGCGCGCAGTATACAGAATAAGGCCGATGCACTTGTAGCACAGTTGCAACTTGGCAGGTTTGATGTTGTAGGCATCACTGAATTATGACTGAAAGAAGATTACATCTAGGAGCTTTATGTCCAAGGATACACATGGTATCAAAAGGACATGCAGGAAGACAGAGGGAGCAGCATTGTTCTGCTGGTAAAAAATTAAATAGGTGAGATAGGCTCACAAGGTGTTACATCATTGTGAATAGAGCTAAGGACCTGCAAGTGTAAAACGACCCTAATGGGAGTTTTACACAGACCCCCAAACAACAGCAAGGATGTCAGAATCAGGTTTAATATCACCAATTTGTACCATGAAATTTGTTAACTGAGTGGCAACAGTACAATGCAATACATGATAACATAGAAAAGTACATGTATATTAAATAGTTAAATTAAAAATAGCAGAAATAATATTAAAAAGTGAGGTAGTGTTCATGGTTTCGTTATCCATTTAGGAGTTAGCTGTCAGAGGGGAAGGCGGCGTTCTGAATCAGAATGCATGATTTCAGGCTTCTGAACCTCCTTCCTGGCGGTAACAATGAGAAGAGGGCATGCCCTAGATGATGGGGGTCCATAAAAATAGACACCGCCTTTCTGAGACATCGCTCCTTGAAGATGCCCTGGATACTTCGGAGGCTAGTACCCAAGATGGAGCTGATTAATTTAACAACTTCCTGTAGCTCCTTTCAGTCCTGTGCAGTAGCCCCCCCATACCAGACACTGAATCAACCTGTCAGAATTCTCTCCATGGTACATCGTACAGAAGTTTGAGTGTTTTAGGTGACAAGCCAAATCTCCTCAAACTCCAAATGAAATATAGCCACTATCTTGCCTGCTTTATAGTTGCAATGATATGTTGAGACCAGGTTAGATCCTTAGAGATACTGACACCCAGGACCTTGAAATTGCTCACTCTCTCCACTTCTGATTCCTCTATGAGGATTGGTTTGTGTTCCCTTGTCTTACCCAAGACATAAGAGGAGATGGCCAGAACTGATAGGAAAAGAACACTGGCAGGGATGACAGCAGTCCAGCAACAGCTGGAAGTTTTGGAAGCATTTCAAAGGCACAGGATATATATATCCCATACAGGAAGAAGTATTCTACAGGAGAGATGACACACTCATGGCTAACAAGAGAAGTCAAAGCCAACATAAAAGTCAAAGAGAGGGCATAATAGCGGAAAAATTAGTGGGAAGGTAGAGGATTGGGAAGCTTTTAAAAACCAACAGAAGGCAACTAAAAAGTCATAAAGATAAAGATGGAATATGAAAATAAGCCAACCAATAATATTAAAGAGGATGCCAGAAGTTTCCTCAGATACATAAAGTGTAAAAGAGGCAAGAGTGGATATCGGACTGCTGGAAAACGATGCTGGAAAGTTAGTAATGGGGGACAAGGAAATGGTAGATGAACTGAATAAGTATTTTGCACTGTTGGAGACACTAGCAGCACGGTGGAAGTTCCAGGTGTCAGGAGTCATGAAGTCTGTGAAGTTACCACTGCTAGAGAGAAGGTTCTTAGGAAATTGAAAGGTCTGAAGGTGAATAAGCTAGCTGGATCAGATGGTGTACACCTCAGGGTTCTGAAAGAGGTGGATGAAGAGATTGTGGAGGAATCTTTCAAGAATAACTAGTTTCTGGAATGGTTCCAGAAGACTAGAAAATTGCAAACAGCACTCCACTCTTCAAGGAAGAGAGGCAGAAGAAAAGAAACTATAAGGCCAGTTAGACTGACCTCGGTGGTTGGGAAGATGTTGGAGTCTATTATTGAGGATGAGGTCTATGGTACTGGGAGACACATGATAAAATAGGCCATAGTCAGCATGGTTTCCAAAAGGGAAAATCTTGCCTGACAAATCTGTTGGAAATCTTTGTAGAAATAATAAGCAGGATAGACAAAAGGAGAATAGGTTGATGTTGCATACTTGGATTTTCAGAAGGCCTTTGTCAAGGTAGCACACAAGGTTGCTAACAAGCTATAAGCACACAGTATTACAGGAAAGATTCTAGCATGGATAAAGCAGTGGCTGATTTGCAGGAGGCAAAGAGTGGGAATAAAGGGAACCTTTTCTGGTTGGCTGCCCATAACTAGAGGTGTTCCACAGGGGTTTGTGTTGGGACTGATTCTTATTATGTTACATATCAATGATTTGGATAGTGGAACTGATGGCTTTGTTGCTAAACTTGCAGACGATATGAAGTTAGCTGGATGGGCCAGTAGGTCAAGGAAGTAAAGAGGCTACAGCAGGAATAAAATTAGGAGAACAGGCAAAGAAATGGCAGATGGAATACAGTGTCAGGAAGTATGTGCTCATGCTCTTTGGTAGAAGAAATGAAAGGGTTGACTATTTTCTAAATGGAGAGAAAATACAAAACAAAACTGAGGTACTAAGGAACTTGGGAGCCCTTGTGCAGGATTCCCTAAATGTTAATTTGCAGGTTGAGTCTGTGATGAGGAAGGCAAATACAATGTTAACATCCATTTCAAGAACACTAAAACATAAAAGCAAGGATATAATGTTCAGTCTTTATGAAGCACTGGTGAGGCCTCACTTGGAGTACTGTGAGCAGGTTTGAGCTCCTCATCTTAGCAAGCATATGCAAAACTGGAGAGGGAATTCAGAGAAGGCTCATGAAAATGATTCTAGGATTGAATGGCATTGAAGAGCATTTGATGGCTCTAGGCCTGTATTCACAAGAATTCAGAAGAATGAGGGGCAACCTCATTGCAAACTATTGAATGGTGAAAGGCCTTGATACAGTGGGTGTGGAGAGAGTTGTGAGAGTAAGACCAGAGGACAACCTCAGAATAGAAGGGCATCCTTTAAGTACAGGGGTGAGGAGGAATATCCTTAGTCTGGGAATGGTGACACTGTGGAATTCTTTGCCACAGGCAGCTGTGGCATCCAAGTCTTATGTACATTTAAGGCAGAGGTTGATAAGATTCTTGGTTGGTCAGGGCACAAAGGGATACGAGGAGAAGGCAGGAGTTTGGGACTGAGAGGAAAAATGGATTAGCCATGATGAAATGGTGGAGCTAACTCAACAGGCCAAATGGCCCAATTCTGCTGCTATAGCTTGTGGTCTTATGGTCTTTTTAAAAAAAAATAGGACAGCTGCCTCTACAACCCACACCTCCGTGATTGGAGCACCTGACTCCAAATAGCTTTTGTAGAAGTCATTACCCAGAGGTTCACATGCTTTTTGAATCTAGACTGTTATTGTTCAAATGGTGTATTCAGTATTGATAAGAAGTAGTACAATTGTTTGGATGTTATTAGCTTAGGCAAATGTTGTACTGTTTGACTTAGATGAAAATCAGAGCACATTTTATGAGTAATTAAGGCGGAAGACCTGGCAATTGCAAAGGGTTCACCAACACTTTCTTGCAACTATAGTTCACTGAAAGCAGTGTTACAAGTCAATAGGAGTTGTTTGATACACTGGACTTCACACAGGGCACACAGCTTTGGAGTTGAGACATTACACTGCAGATTGGCAAGACTGCACTTGTGTGCAGTTTTGGTAGTTTTAATATGGAAGAGTCATCACTAAAGCTAAAAGGATGCAGAGAAGATGCTGCTCAGACTAGAGGGCCTGAGGGAAAAGGGAGACGTTGGCTAAGCTGTGACTTTTATTCTCTGGAACATAGGAGATTAAGCAGCAGCTTTATAGGACGTATATAAAATCATGATGGGTATAGATGGGGTGAATGGAAAGGGAAGGGACTGAACTAATTGGGACAACAAAAAGTTGAGGCAAGTTCAGTGGGGCATGAACAAGTAGAAACAAAAGGGCTACCAGGACAGTCAGCTTTGTGGGTCCTGAAGGTACAAACAAGCATGTGGGGTATGGGAACAATGAGGTAGGTGGCAGTGAATGGAAGATTTTCAGGGGTGCTGAAGTACTTTCTATTTTAAGTGACAAGAAAAAGTAACCCATTTTTAAAAACGAAGAATCCATGAAAAAGAAAAATCTCTTACCTCTGTAACTGGCAATTCAAGCTGGACCATGTCATCTTGCTTTGAGACAGGAGTCTGTAGAGCTGTATCAAGTAGCAAGATGCCATTCAAGTCTTTCCTGCACCCAACTGCATAATCATCCACAAAGACTACTTTATCGACCGCTGGAAAGTACTGACACCGCACTTGACCTCCTGGCTTGGCTGGGGAAAAAAGGAAAGCAATTTTACTATCTATGAAATGTCCCTTTTACAATCTAATGGTAAAATTATCAGTGATTCCTGATGCATAAATTGACACTCAAATATTAAGGAGAACTACTTTCTCAAGTTTATGAAGTTGGGTTTCATAAACAGAGGGATAGAAAACATGAGTATGGAAATCATAAAGAACCTTTATAGATGTCATACTTCAAGAAATATCTGAGGGCTTTAAAATGGTGCAAAAGTGTTTTACTAAAATGATTTGAAGGATGAAGTACTTTATATAGTGGCAGAACTTACTTTCATGGAACAAAGACTGTAAGGAAATCAGATCGAGGTATTTACAAACAAGTACAATACACAGAATGGTACTGAGAAAACTCTTATTGATCGAGAAGCCAAGAACTAAGAACAAGGAATGAAGATAATTGCAAAAATAAGAAACAGCATGATTATTTAAAAACGTAACCTCATGAGATTCTGGAATGTGCTGTTTGGGACACTGCTTTAATTGTAATATTCAAAAGGGAGACAAGTAGTTAAAGAGACCACGCAAGTTTACAAGGTGATGAAATGGGATTAAGTGACTTGTATTGACTTTTAGCCTACTTACTCAATTACTAAATTCCCAGGCCCTGATCGCCTCATTTTCACCATTTCCATCCAATCCCTAATACACTTCTATTCCCCATGAGAAAGGCCTCAAAGCTCTTTGCTCCTTTCTGAACTACAGTAAGGAGTTAAAAGGCTGATTTTCAGTGCCCAGATTACTCAACTACTTCTTAATATCATATGTAGTGAACTGAATTGGCTAAACCTTGGCATCTATGATGCAGAAGCTACCAACCACTCAACCCCATGCCAGAGTTCTTTAAAGTTCTTTGGTGGTGACTGCACTTCAGCCAGCTTTCATTTGGAATCCACCATTTGGATCACCACAAAATTATATGCACCGTTAGTGCATCATCAAGCCTACTTTAAAATCAGTGCAAATCCTCAGCACAAAATGGATAACACCCCCCAATAAATAATAGCATAATAAACAGGATGAGTATGCAATTCAGTTTCTCATGTCTGCTCCACTATTCAAGGTGATCATGCTTGAAATTCTACCCCAGAGGAGTTTCCTTTATCCCTGCAAATAATTTGAAAATATTTATGTTTGCTCTGCAGAAGACAAACTCTACTGCGGTTGTCTGCAGATATCGGCGGCGTTGGATGGCTTGAGTTTGGTCTCTTTTATTGAGTGGCTGCAACTTTCTGTGTGTGCTGTGTGTGACTGTTGGTGTTGTGTTTTGCACCTTGACCACAGAGTAACATCTCATTTGGCTGTTTTCATAAATGGCTGAATGACAATTAAACTTGAATTGAAAAGGAGTGTTTAGAAATGATATCCATCAATTCCCTTAATATCAAGAAATCTTTGACCTTAATCTTAAATATACAATAATTTGATTCACTTGTTGCCTCCAAAAACATGTGGTTCCCCATATAACTTTACAAAAAAACATGCAGGTCAACACAGGAGCAAAATGAAAGCATTCAAGATACAGAGACATGCATTCTTTTCAATGTTATCAGTTTTCAAAGCCAAAAATTCCAGCTGTAAAACACCTTTACAGCAAAACCTAACATACAGAATTGGTATTGATGCTGTCACTATCATGCATCTACAAAAAGCAGACTTATCATTCAACCAAACTACAACAATAATCGAACATTTTCAACTATCTGACTTCATTAATCCAGGCTTCAAGGACTCTTATGCCACTTCTGAACCACAGAATACCTCCAGGGAGTTCCACTTTGAGTTATATGGAAGAATAATTAGTAGGGTCAAACCAAATGTTTCATTACTAGATTATAGAGGTACATTCTGTTGAGCAGATAGAGTGACCAATAAACAAGTTAGGGGAGAAGAGGAGATTCAGAAAAGGATAAGAGCCAAGGAAAGAGGGCAGAGGACAGAATTGGAAGAATGCAAAATCATTGGATGCAAGACCAGATCCCTTTTAGAAAAGCATTGAGTAAAGCTGAGGGTAGGTAAAAACCTAACATGGTGTACTTAGGACCTTGTGGGAGGCTACTACAGAAATTGCAGGGAGCATCAAGCAGATATTTAAAATGTCCTTAGCCACAGATGACTGTTTCGGAAAGGCTTTAAGAATAAACCAGGAAATTATAACCCAGTGAGTTTCACATGAGTAGCGGGTAAGTTATTGAAGGTATTATAAAGGAACAGATATAACTGTTTGGATAATCGGACTGATCAGGGACAGTCAACCTGGCTTTGTGTGTGGTAGGTCATGTCTAACCAATCTTAAACAGTTTTGAGGAAGTTATTATTGGAGTATAAAAGTTGCACTGTTTGCTGTGTAACCAAAATTATGTAGTCAGCTTTGAGCTTGCTATTTGCTATGCATGTATCCAATTTAGTAGGAGAATGAAATCTTAAGAATGTAGAAGATAATGGTGTGTTAATGAGAGGTAGCTAAGAGATGTAGATTAGAACATGGATTAAGTCAATGGGTAGAAACAATAATGGTGGATGTACTTGTGATACGCAACTGTAGACCGACTGATTGGATATGCTAATGCAACTAAACCAGGAGATTGCTATAAAAAATGCTATGTACAAGGATCGGTGGGCAATCAGCAACTAGCTCAATGACGGTCTCAGCTTTGATTTGCAAATTAAAGTTTAACCCTTCTTGAAGAATCTTCTGCGTCTCCTAGTCGTTTGTGGGGCACGAGAAACCACAACAAAATTGGCGACTGTGGCAGGACCGGAAAGAGACCCGCGGAAAGGAAACGGCAGATTGGGGACACTTCCCAGTCCTCTAGGGACCCCCACAAGGCTAACAGAATTAAGGATGCACCCAAACAAAAGGCAAGCGCTTTTTGCAACAATTTGGACTAAGAATTCTGTTGGTTTTGGGGAGGTCTTGGAGTCTCAGCAGTGTGGAACCACTGCCGAAGGGTCTCTCCGGTCCAAAAAATCTGGCAGAATTGGGGGTTAACAGGAGGCTCAGAGGATTGATCAAGAACACTGCAGTGAGGGTAAGTACAAGTAAGCTAATAAGAAGTTAAGTGAAGAAAAATTCCACGTGGTGTTGGTAAGTCCCTGTGGATACCGCTTCGTATGAAACGAAGGTCTGAACGGGCAGGGAAAGGAAAATAGAGAAAATCCTCGTGGATACCGCCTTAAGAGATAAGGGTCTGAATAGACGAGGTGCAAAGAGAAAGTTCTGTGGATACCGCTCTGAGTAGAGGTCTGTATGGGCAGAACAGAATAGGAAACAAGGACAGTCCAATATATAGTTTAAAGCGCTGGTAGATAGATGATAGACTAAGCATAGAATTAGAGTAAATAATATTATCCAGTAAACAAACTGTGAATCTCTGAAATACCTTAAAAAGAGAGAACAACATTACAGGTAAAGGAACGGCAGTAGAGATACTGAGCAAAAAAATCCCAGTAAATAAATATGAGATCACAAAAACCTCAGAAAAATGGGAAAAGAGAACCAAAAACCTGGTCACAAAATGGCCAAGAGAAGGAACGTTTGATGTAAGCTTGTGCGAAGAAATGGAGGCACTAATTAAAAATTACAAACCAAAAGATAAATCTAAGAAGAGGGCAAAAAAGAGAACGAGAAATGGAAGTGCTAAAACTCTTCAGAACGGAGGGAGAAAGGCTGAGGAGGACAGGTAGAATATTGATTACAAGCGAGGAAGACACTAAGGTGCTGGAGAAACAGCCTGTTAGAGAGAGAGGAAGGTACAGTGAGAAGCTGGCTTCAGCTCCGTACCCGGATGCAAAAGAAACATAAAAGCCCCCTCCCTATAATGAGGAAGGAACCCCTAAGCAGTGCCCCCTGCTGACGGGAACAGTAAACATGCAGGGAGAAGTACAGGTTTGGGATAATGAGGAGGAAAAAAGACAATACGAGAAGGAAAAAGCGGCGATATGGAAGGAGATACAGGCAGAAAGGATAAAGGTGAAGCAGGCAAAGAGAGAAATGAAAGAAGAGATTGGACGGATGAAATACTTGAGAGAGGAAAAGGAGTATGAGGAGTATCGGTTATATCATAGAAATAAAGAGACTAGAAAAGAAAGTGGCTCATCAGGGCAGGAAGAGATGAGGCATTCAAGAACAAGTGGAAAAAAGATAGGAGATGAGAGTCTTGGAGAAACACAAGAGAGAAGGGAATCAAGCACGAGTAAGGATCATGAGGAGTTCCTGCCACAGGTGTACAGACACGGACAGGAAGAAAGAGAAGGTGACTCATTGGAGGAGCAAGAGTTAAGTGGAGAGAGAGAAGATGCGAGAATTTGTGGGGAAGAGGTACGAGGCAGAAGCCTAGAAGAGCAGAAGGAGGCGGTAGGGAAGCGACTTGCGGAAGTAGAGAGAGCTAGATAAGTTACTGAGAGGGGATTGCCAGAGGAGATGTGAAAAATACTCCAGGGGCCAACCAAGTATTGAATCAGGACAGAAAGGAAGGACTCCACAGGGAGACCGAGGGAAGAAGAGGACCCCGGAGAAATTTGTGTGGGAGGCAGTAAAGACATACCCTGAGACAAATGGGGAGTCAGGCAAGGAGGAGAGCCAGGGCAGGTGGGAAGGAGGAGGAAGAATGATGCCGTTGTTAGTTAAGGATCAGGACAAGTGCAGTACATCCCTTGGGGATCCCAGGACCTAGAAGGGCTGAAAAACACTCTGCCCAATCTACATGAAGGAGCAGGGAAATGGATTAGAGCCTTTGAAGAAGAAACGGCGGGACGATTATTGGCTATGGGAGATTTGAAGGCACTATTGATAAGGTTTGATGGGAACCTCCACATTTAACGAACTAATGGAAATGGCTGGCATAGTAAACTCGAACAACCCGAGAACTGATGGAGACGGGTTTGACAGAGTGAGGCAGAGGGTATAGCAGGCCCTCAGGAAGCTTTATCCACCCAAAGTAGACCCCAAAGCCTTAAAGGGGGACCCACTGGGAGACATTGAAAACCCAACAGCCTACGTAGAAAACCAGTTGAAAAGGTGGAGACTGGAGACTGAGCAAGAGGTGGAAAATAGCTTATTTATCACCACACTGTTGCGACAAAGCATTTTGGATGCAATGCCTCCGCAAGTAAAATCCAAACTGGAGGAAGTGGTTGGGCTGACATCAATGACCCCACAAGAATTTAGAGACCACGTAGTCCATGCAGTTGAGAAATACCAGAAAGACAAACGAAGGTTGGCTGAGCAGCAGGAAGAGGTGCAAAGAAAGTTAATACAAATGCAGCTCGAAGAACTCAAAACGAAGGAAAAAGAGAAAAGCAAAAAGATGCTGCCAGCAACCACCGGTCCGAGTACAGCCATCAAACTGGATGAAGCATCACTATATGGAGGAACCGATCATACTGTAAGACAAGAGCCGGAAAACCCCATGGCAATAATCAACATCTTTGGAGGAGCATTCCCACAAATGCCCTATCAGGAACAGACTAAATTCAAACAGCCCAGACAGGACTGGAAGTTCCAAGGAGGGGGACAGAGGAGCTATGGGCAGAGGGGACCAGTGAGGAAACAGGGGGAAAGAGAGGTAGAGAGACTGTGCTGGGGATGTAATCAGCCAGGTCACATGAGAAGAGATTGTCTGTTTACACCATGGCCTGTCACACACCAGCAGGAACCGATAAGAAGGGAACGAAAGTTTAGCCAAGGACCAGCCCCCACAGGCCCAAGCGGACCTGTGAACCCCTATGTGAGGTATTAGGGGTGCCCCGAGAACTCGAGTGGGAAGGGACATTACCCAATGATAACAAGGGAGGCAGACGAAGAACTCATTGTTCAAGTTATGTTAGAAGGGCAACTGACACCAATGATGATAGATACTGAAGCCACGTACACTTGTGTACAGCCACAAGTATGCCCTTCACCTTCCCATGTCAGGAAAGTTTATTAAGACGGTAGGGTTCTCGGGGAAAACACAGTTGACACAGTGCACGGCTCCAGTGCAGTTGAGAATGGGAAATAAAGGAATTGTTTTGCCGGTGCTAGTATCTAAAGGAACTCCAATTAATTTGTTAGGCAGAGATGCCTTATTGAAACTGGAATTAAAATTAGAATGCACCAGAAATGGGCTGAGTGTGGAAAGAGCAGGGGCTCAATTGATAGTGCGAGAAGACAAGAAGGCTAATGTCTTTTGGATAGGAGACATCGCAGATCAGATTCAGGAAACCTGGGAAAAACGGAAAAAGGGCGTGCAGGCTATATTACCCAGGGCTGTAATGCCCAAATCTGAGCTACATTGTACAGTGATTTTTGACGTGACTCAGAACAGGGAGTTAGAGGAGAGATGGCACCTGGAGGCATGTACCCAACAGCACCTGGAAGGGGAGGCTGTGATAATTGGAAAGCAAGGGGCAGCTTTACAAGTTAAGTGGAACTCCTTTTTAGAAAAATGGTACAGGATACCGGAGGCTGCGCCCCACGTAACGTTGTTGGTAAACAAGGGATATCAGTCTAAAGACTTAGGACCCTTAATTAAGAGTGCTGAAACCGTAACAGTGTGGAGGAAAATCACGCCAGAGGTGTGGATATCAGAAGACAACAATTGCATTAAAATAATGGTAAGTGTAGATATGGTAGGGACAGTGAGAGAGGTCGAAATAACTCCCCAACCACACATGCCATTGCTGGGAAAGGAAAGAGGCCAGCAGAAAGATAGATGGTTAGATGAGCTGCCATCTATTCTGTGGTCACAGCATGACACGGACGTAGGGAAAATAAAAACAGCTAGTCCGGTGGAAATAAGGCTGAAAAGGGGAGCAATTCCACCCAGGAGACCACAATACCCTCTAAGACCAGAAGCAGAAGAGGGAATAGCATCGACAGTGCAGGGGTTGCTTGAAATAGGAGAGCTTAAAAGAACAAACAGTCCATGCAATACCCCGTTGCTGCCGGTCTTAAAAGCAGATAAATCTAAGTGGAGATTGGTGCATGATTTGCGAGCGGTAAACGATGTGGTAGAGGACTGGCCAGCAGTAGTCCCCAACCCACACACGCTTTTGACTAATGTTCCACCAGAAGCAAGTTACTTTTCAGTGATTGATTTGTGTTCCGCTTTCTTCAGCATTCCTCTGGCCGACCAGTGTCAGTATCTGTTTGCATTTACTTACAGAGGTGCTCAGTATACCTATACCAGAATGCCGCAAGGATTTAAACATTCACCACATGTTTTTAATCAGGTGTTGAAGGCAGACCTAGAGGGCATGCCATTGGAAAGTACATTGTTACAGTATGTGGATGACCTGTTGATTTGCTCCACAGTAAGGAACAGTGTGAGCAGGACACTATAACTCTGTTAGAGAAGCTGGCGCACGGAGGACATAAAGTATCCAAAAAGAAACTGCAATTTTGCACACAGCAAGTGGAATACTTAGGCAGGGTAATATCCAAGGGAGTGAAGGCGATAGCACCAGATCAGATTGAGGCAATAACTAAGGCCCCAAAACCCCAGACTGTAGGGCAGATGATGACGTTTTTGGGAATGGCAGGGTACAGCTCAGATTGGATAGGAGAATATGCTGAGATTGTGGCACCTTTGAGAAAGATAATGAAAGAAGCAGGACATACAAATTTGAAGAACGGCTTACAGTGGAATGAAGAGGCGGAGATTGCTTTCAATACTATTAAGCAGGAATTGCAGTCAACACCAGCATTAGCTTTGCCTGACTACGAGAAGGTTTTTCATTTGTATGTATCCAACCGACAGGAGGGTTATGTCACAGCGGTTCTAACATAAGAGACAGGCACAGGAAAAGCAAAGCAGCCGATAGCATACTACAGTATGAGACTAGATGAGGTGGCTCAGGGGTATCCACCCTGTTATCAGGGATTGGTGGCGCTGTACTATGCATATGAAAAGGCATCATCTGTAACCCTGGGCTATCCTGTGACTCTGTACACACATCACAAAGTAGCAGAATTGCTGGAAAGAGGGAAATTTGTGCTGACGCCAGCCAGGATAGCAGCGTATCAGATGCTATTGACATTTCCAGACACAACTATACAGAGATGCACTACCAGTAATATAGCCGATTTTGTCCCTTTGGGCTATGAAGGAGAAACCCCATGATTGTGTAGGGAAGATGATGGCATTTGCCAAATTGAGAGCAGATTTACGGTCAGAACCACTAGAGGATTCAGATAAAAAGGTTCTGTTTGTAGATGGCTCTTGTTATAGGGATTATGATGGAAATCATGCAGGGTTCTCAGTAGTGCAGCAGGATCAGTCGAGCTATAAGATTATTAGGATGGAGTCCTGTCCCCAACCGTGTTCCGCCCAACTAGCAGAAATCAAAGCCCTGACAGCTGCATGTGAAATGATGGAAGGTGAGAAAGTAGACATCTATACTGAATCGGCATATGCTCATGGAGTATGCCATTTATTCGGGGCAGTGTGGAAACAGAGAGGTTTTTAAAAAAGTAGTGGAGATCCCATACAACATTGTCAGCGAATTCTAGACTTAATAAAAGCCATAATGAAACCTAAAGCATTGGCTATAGTAAAATGCCAGGCACATAAAAAGGGAAATGATGTAATAACAAAGGGAAATCAAGCTGCGGACGAGGCAGCCAGAAAAGCGTCTGGATGTACATCAGCTGTCATTGCCCCCCAGGTAAGCCTAGCTCCAGAACCTGTGGTAGAGGACCTAATTGAAATACAAGGTAAGGCAACTTTGGCAGAACAGACAATGTGGAGACGAAGGGAGTCCAAGCAGAACCCGGAAGGCTTGTGGAGCATGGAAGATGGTTTGTTGGTAGCGCCCACCCCTCTATTGATGATTCTGATTTCAGAAGCGCATGGGATTGACCATTGTGCAAGGAGGGAAGTGATAAAGAAAATAAAGAAGGATGGTTTTTGGTCACCTTATTTACAGGCTTCAGTGGACTTTGTCTTGTCACAGTGCGAGGTATGCGCACAGAATGCAGGGTTCGGACATCAGTTATTTGACTGGTTAGAAAGTAGACTCGGAGGATGGGGAGCATGGCTGACTAAAATGGCAATAACTGTCAGTATTGTATTGTTGAGCTGTGCGCTTGTGCTGTGCTGTTTTCTTCCTTGTCTCAAGTATCTTGTAGTGCGTGCTGCAACCAAACAATTTCCGATGCTCATGGCAATTAATGAAGCAAGCTTAGTGGAGGAAGAAACACCGAAAATGTATCGTTACAGCCTACAACACCTGCAGGATGAACAAGAGCAAAACGACAGTGTGGGAGTAGATTGTAAGGGCTTCTGAGTTTTTTTCCGTCTCAGGTACAAAGGGACAGGTTTTTGGCTCAGCGGCCCAGGGTAACAGGGAGAGAATACATTGAGGTCTTGGCGCAGAAAATTAATAGTTTAACCCGAGATTTGGGAATAAGTGCTTGAGTTTATTGGGGCTTTTGTGCGCGGACTCTTAGTCTTCTTTCTCTGTATATATATCAGTCAGGCATATATCAAAGGGGGGATAAATTGGAGTATAAAAGTTGCATTGTTTGCTGTGTAACCAAAACTATATAGTCAGCTTTGAACTTGCTATTTGCTATGCATGTATCCAATTTAGTAGGAGAATGAAATCTTAAGAATGTAGAAGACAATGGTGTGTTAACGAGAGGCTAGCTAAGAGATGTAGATTATGTAGTCAGCTTTGAGTTTGCTATTTGCTATGCATGTATCCAATTTAGTAGGAGAATGAAATCTTAAGAATGTAGAAGATAATGGAGTGTTAATGAGAGATGTAGACTAGAACATGATTAAGTCAATGGGTAGAAACAATAGTGGCAGATGTATTTGTGATACGCAACTGTAGACCGATTGGATATGCTAATGCAACTAAACCAGGAGATTGCTATAAAAAATGCTATGTACAAGGATCGGTGGGCAATCAGCAACTAGCTCAATGACAGTCTCAGCTTTGATTTGCAAATTAAAGTTTAACCCTTCTTGAAGAATCTTCTGCGTCTCCTGGTCGTTTGTGGGGCACGAGAAACCACGACATTATCAGGAAAGTTGAAGACGACAACGCATGTTGTCTACATGGACTTTAGCAAGGCCTGTAACAAAGGCCCTGCATGGAAGATTGGTCAAGAAGGTTCAAGTTGCTTGGCATTCAGGATGAGGTAGTAAAATGGGCTGAAAATTGGCAAAAAGAATTTAATGCAGACAAGTGTGAGGTGTTGCATTTTGGGAGGACAAACCAGGGTAGGACTTACACAGTGAACAGTAGGATACTGAGGAGTGTGGTAGAACAGAGGGATCTGGGAAGAGAGATCCATAATTCTTTGAAAGTGGCATCAAAAGGCAGAGTGGTTTGCAAAGACAGCTTTGGCACGTATGCCGTCATAAATCAAAAGAGTGAGCGCAGGGGCTGAAATGTTATATTGAAGTTGTACAGGATACTGGTGAGGCCCAGTTAGAAGTATTGTGTGCAGTTCTGATCACCTACCTGCAGGAAAGATATCAATAAGATTGAAAGAGTGAAGAGAAAGTTTACAAGAATGTTGATAGGACTTGAGGACCTGAGTGATAGGGAAAGGTTGAATGGATTAGAACTTTATTCCCTAGAATGTAGAATACTGAGAGGACATTTGATAGAGGCATACAAAAT